>NW_026014511.1:185000-282500 GCF_020379485.1 Brassica napus
GCTGTCCGTGTGTGTCCGTGTGTGTCCGTCAGCACACACAGAACGTCCGTGGCTGTCCATCAGTACACATATCAGCACGCTGGTCCTTGGACTCAGCACGCTGGACCTTCCCGTGGACTGTTTGGGTGATTTTGGCCCACGTGGGCTGTCTGTTCAGTACACACATGACGTCTGTGGGTGTCCGCCAGCACACACAGGACGTCTGTGGCTGTCTGTGGCTGTCCGTCAGCACACACAAGACGTCTGTGGCTGTCCGTGTGTGTCTGTGTGTGTCCGTCAGCACACACAGGACGTCTGTGGCTGTCCATCAGTACACATATCAGCCCGCTGGTCCTTGGACTCAGCACGCTGGCCCTTTCCGTGGACTGTTCAGGTGATTTTGGCCCACGTGGGCTGTCTGTTCAGTACAGACAGGACGTCCGTGGGTGTCCGTCAGCACACACAGGACGTCCGTGGGTGTCTGTCAGCGCACACATGACGTCCGTGGGTGTCCGTCAGCACACACAGGACGTCCGTGGCTGTCCGTGTGTGTCCGTGTGTGTCCGTCAGCACACACAGGACGTCCGTGGCTGTCCATCAGTACACATATCAACACGTTGGTCCTTGGACTCAGCACGCTGATCCTTCCCGTGGACTGTTCGGGTGATTTTGGCCCACGTGGACTGTCTGTTCAGTACACAACGGACGTCTGTGGGTGTCTGTAACACCCCCGATCCGTCCTAAGCATAGGTCGATCAACCGACCAACAATCAAACAAGAACATGACCGATCGACCATCCAACACCCAGGGTTGGAGATGAATGAGCCAACCGGCCAGCCAACAATCAAACAAGAACATGACTGACCGTCCAACCCAACACCATGGTCCGGAAGCGCTACGCGACGGGCTAGGGACGATCCGGTCAGAGTCATAAAATTTACTCCACGACCTAGACCAGTTCATCCACTAACTCGTCCCACTAAATCAAGGCACAAGGCTTTGCAACCTGGCCAAGAGTTAGCGTTTTCTGTTAGATCGAGGCCTAAGGCTTTTCAACCCGTACTATGACCTAACGTTGTGTTAGACCGGACTAGTCAAATATCAGAGTACTCATGAAGCGCATATAAAACAATTACATTATTAATTCGAGAAATATCCATACATTGATATAATTGAGACCGGTCCCGGCCTAATGCCAAAATCGAGTCAACTAAACACAAATCCACAATACCGTTTACAAAAGGCATGAAAATCTACACCGGCGGTCCTAACGTCCAGCACCAAGCCATCCGATCATCCTTACCTAAAGCGACCTGCAAAAAGGGCAACGGAGTTGGATGAGCAACCTAATGTTACTCAGTGAGCTGGCGGCCTCTACCCGCAACCTAGACTCTAACCCGGACAACCCAAAATAACAATCAATCTAGCCCTAGCATGCAATAAAAGCTAAGGCTAAGCAAACCGTTACTAAGTTAGACTTGGCCTCCTGCCATGATCTAGCTTCAAGTAACGGGAACCTGCATTAAAAAACAAGTCAACAAGCAATCCCTAGTTAACCAAATATATGCTTGAGTTCAGTACTCATGGAGTGTTAGACATGATCGGCCAACCAATGATACCGCATAGCTTTAATATCCACCACCCTTCACAAGCAATCACTCAAACACATACAGGCTAACGTCAGGCCTACACTAACAAAATACACATCAAGCCTAATCCAGTACCTAAGCCAGCCTTAGGACTTAATGTCAGAACCTGCAAGCAAATCAATCGACCACAAACACAATCACGATAATAAGACTATTAGTAACTACGACTCGATCTAACTTGTAACACCGTATATCGGTGCTACACTGACTCGAGGGCTCCATAACCCTCTACGACACACTAACACAACACTCTAACCTGGGCCCTGGTGACTTAGTGTTCCTCCTCTATCCTCGGCAATATCCTATCTCCCTACCACAAAGGCCAGAAGAAGGAACTTTCAACCGAACGCGGCCCACAGTACGTTCGGGTCACCGCGCGACAGCCCCAGTACGTTCGGGCCACTGCCGGTTGTCACACGATGATTGCGGCCCACAGTACGTTCGGGTCACCGCAAGACAGCCCACAGTACGTTCGGGTCACTGCCGGTCACTACCCCGTCGTGCAACCACTCAGCCATAGGCCATGACCCCGTCTCTCTGAGTGTTCTCGATCCAGCGAATAAGGGGTTTCCTTAAACCCACTGGGTACGAGGTCGAGGAAACACTAATCCACCTCAAACATGCCTAGTATTGTGGGTTACACAAATGCTATATGGCCAATACACTCTAACTATGCAACACTAACAACAATATCATCACTAAACAACTCAACCAGTTAGTCACTTCCTTACCAAGAGCTGACTAACATCAATCAACAAGCATTAATTAACAAACAAGCATTTAATTAAATCTACTCAATCAATCTACTCAATCAAACCATTACCCAGATAGTTCGGCCTCCTGCTAGGACACTATCTTTAAAGATAACGGGAACCTGCACTCAACCATATCAACACGCAAGAACAGAAAACATGATGCATCCTATTCTTAGTCCTAATCAGGTTATCAACTCAGTCTTAATTCCATTCATCTCAGCTTAGCCCTTGCTAAACTGAGTCCAGTTCCATAATAAAATAACCCTAAGGACTCTACCATTCAATAGCGTGATCATTCTACTCTACATGCAGACTCGATCTACCCTAAATTCCAAGTGGAATTCAAACAAACCAACTCACAGTGTTCTAGGCAAGAAGCAGCTGGTTGATCGGAGAAGACTTGGCCAAAACCCCATGGACGACTTGACTGGACTGGACTGATCTTGACTTGGACATAACCTCGGCTTCATCATGAAGAAACTGACACGTCTGGACAGACTGATCAGGACAGAATCTCCTTTAGCTGCTGGACAGTTCTTCGGACTTTCCGGCGGAGCATCGAGCAGAACTTCGACTGATATGAATCTGTGGAACTGAACTAATCTTGGAAAGCACCTCCACTTGATTGTAGGAGAATATGACTGGCTTGGACGGGTTGAATTGGAAAGAGCTTCCGCGTCACAATCATAGAGAATCGCCGATTGGACGGAAGTGGCCTTCTCGATGGAGTATCTGTCTTCAGAATCGACCATACTCTAGAATCGATCACTTCCTTTCTCTCTCTCTCTCTATAGCCACGTTGACTTGACTCCCATCTGATCTGATCTTCACTTGATTGACCTTCAGTTGGACAGAACCTTCCCAAGGTGCTGACTCGAAATCAGTAGAGAACTGACCTCGAAAACTCTCTAAAACTCTCGATATAGCTCGGAATCACTTGCTTTCTTTTTCTACCTTTCTCTCATGTTTTTAACTTGGTTTGGACAGGTATGGATGTGAATAAATGAGCTGGGGTCGTGGGGGTATTTATAGGAGACACCAGCCAATCAGCTTCAGGTTGGTGGCAGCCCGTGTGTCCCTCCGCATGGCTCCGGACGCATGCACGGCGGCACCTCGTGCTCCACATGGCTGGCTGCATGTCCAGGACACATGCAGGAAGCCACCACTGCTCCCAGATGTCAGGCTGCATGAATGGAGCTCATGCAAGGCGCCACACATCCTCACACATGTCGATCAACATGCTTCGATTGCATGCGTCGCGACATCTCGTGTTTGGCCGATCCACCTCGTGCTCCACATGGCTGGCTGCATGTCTAGGACACATGCAGGACGCCACCACTCCTCCCAGATGTCAGGCTGCATGACTGGAACTCATGCAAGGCGCCACAGCATCACACACATGGCTGGCCGCATGCTTCGGTTGCATGCGCGGAGACACCTCGTCCTTGGTCGATCCACCTCGTGCTTCAATCCCGTCGTGCTTGCTTCCCGTCGTGCTTACTTCCCGTCGTGTTTAATTCCCATCATGTTTCCAATGTCTTCGAAATAATATTCCGCTGATACGAAGTTTTGCGGAAAACTTCATGCTGAAGAAACGTCATTCTTCCAAAACGGCGAGCTTCTAAAAATGTTATGCTTCGAAAACGTCTGTCTCATCAATCTAAGACATCTTCTAACTATGGTCGAGCAAGTTATTCGACCCATAGTTAACTCACGGTCACTTCTTCGCCCACTTCGTACTTCAAAACTTCTCGATCGCCCGCGACTCGGCCACCACAAAGGTACTCGACCATTCTCTCTCCTTTTTTTTAACGGGTTTCTACAGTGTCCGTCAGCACACACATGACGTCCGTGTGTGTCCGTCAGCACACACAGGACGTCTGTGTGTGTCCGTCAGCACACTCAGGACGTCCGTGTGTGTCCGTCAGCACACACATGACGTCTTTGGCTGTCCATCAGTACACATATCAGCACGTTGGTCCTTGGACTCAGCACGCTGACCCTTCACGTGGACTGTCGGGTGATTTTGGCCACGTGGGCTGTCTATTCAGTACACACAGGACGTCCGTGGGTGTCCGCCAGCACACACATGACGTCCGTGGCTGTCTGTGGTGTCTGTCAGCACACACAGGACGTCTGTGGCTGTCCCTGTGTGTCTGTGTGTGTCAGTCAGCACACACATGACGTCCGTGGCTGTCCATCAGTACACATATCAGCACGCTGGTCCTTGGACTCAGCACGCTGGCCCTTCCCGTGGACTGTTCGGGTGATTTTGGCCCATGTGGGCTGTCTGTTCAGTACAAACAGGAGGTCCTGGGTGTTCGTCAGCACACACAGGACGTCTGTGTGTGTCCGTCAGCACACACATGACATCCGTGGCTGTCCGTGTGTGTCCATGTGTGTCCATGTGTGTCCGTGTGTGTCCGTCAGCACACACAGGGCGTCTGTGGCTGTCCATCAGTACACATATCAGCACGTTGGTCCTTGGACTCAACACGCTGACCCTTCCCGTGGACTGTTTGGGTGATTTTGGTCCACTTGGGCTGTCTGTTCAGTACACACAGGACGTCTGTGGGTGTCCGCCAGCACACACAGGACGTCTGTGGTTGTCCATCAGCAGACACAGGACGTCCGTGGCTGTCAGTTTGTGTCCGTTGGTGACCGCCAGCACAATCAGGACGTCCGTGGATATCCATGGTTGTCCGTCAGCACACACAGGACGTCCGTGTGTGTCCGTCAGCACACACAAGACGTCCGTGTGTGTTCATGTGTGTCCGTCAGCACACACAGGACGTCTGTGGCTGTCCATCAGTACACATATCAGCATGCTGGTCCATGGACTCAGCACGCTGGCCCTTCTCGTGGTCTGTTTGGGTGATTTTGGCCCATGTGGGCTGTCTGTTCAGTACACATAGGACGTCTGTGGGTGTCCGCTAGCACACACAGGCCATCCGTGGCTGTCCGTGGCTGTCCGTCAGCACACATAGGACGTCCATGGCTGTCCGTGTGTGTCCGTGTGTGTCAGTCAGCACACACCGAACGTCTGTGGCTGTCCATCACTACACATATCAGCACACTGGTCCGTGGACTCAGCACGCTGGCCCTTGCCGTGGACTGTTCGGGTGATTTTGGCCCATGTGGGCTGTCTGTTCAGTACACACAGGACGTCTGTGGGTGTCCGTCAGCACACACAGGACGTCTGTGGGTGTCCGTCAGCACACACAGGACGTCCGTGGGTGTCCGTCAGCACACACAGGACGGCCGTGGCTCTCCGTGTGTGTCCGTGTGTGTCCGTCAGCACACACAGGACGTCCGTGGCTGTCCATCAGTACACATATCAACACGTTGGTCCTTGGACTCAGCACGCTGACCCTTCCCGTGGACTGTTCGGGTGATTTTGGCCCACGTGGACTGTCTGTTCAGTACACACAGGACGTTTGTGGGTGTCCGTCAGCACACACAGGACGTCCGTGTGTGTCCGTCAGCACACACAGGACGTCCGTGTGTGTCCGTCAGCACACACAGGGCGTCTGTGGCTGTCCATCAGTACACATATCAGCACGTTGGTCCTTGGACTCAGCACGCTGACCCTTCCTGTGGACTGTTCGGGTGATTTTGGCCCCTGTGGACTGTCTGTTTAGTATACACCGGACGTCTGTGGGTGTCCGTCAGCACACACATGACGTCCGTGTGTGTCCGTCAGCACACACAGGACGTCCGTGTGTGTCCGTCAGCACACACAGGACGTCCGTGTGTGTCCGTCAGCACACACATGACGTCCGTGGCTGTCCATCAGTACACATATCAGCACGTTGGTCCTTGGACTCAGCACGCTGACCCTTCCCGTGGACTGTCGGGTGATTTTGGCCACGTTGGCTGTCTGTTCAGTACACACAGGACGTCTGGGGGTGTCCGCCAGCACACAAATGACGTCCGTGGCTATCTGTGGTGTCCGTCAGCACACACAGGACATCTGTGGCTGTCCCTGTGTGTGACACTCCCGATCATAGATAACCGGAAATGACACAGTCGATGTTCCCTGATGGTCGACCCGAGGTTCTCGAAATAAATCCGATCGCCTTAGACCAACAACCAAAGAACACAGACGCTCCCATCGGATATTACTCTAGGCTTTTCAACCCGATAAAGCAATATTCGATAGTTAGGTCGTCCCGGACAAGGACTAATATCATATGAGAACTCGTGATTTATAAACATCTTTTATACATTATTTATTTACTTTAAACATCTTACAAAGTGTTATAGTTTTATCCTATGGCCTATTGCCCAACAACGTTTTAAGTAAATATACATCAAAAGGTACGTTGCAAGGACAACAAAATACTACCTCTGGTTGGCCGCTCCTTCCGTCCAAAAGATTTAAGTGTCTCCCACCTAAGGGTTACCTGCACACACAAATGAGTCATGAGCAACTAGTTTACTCAGTGAATCTAGAATCACAACACAATCAATAATAAATCAAGCAATTATCAAATGCATATACATGATCATGCAAGTACTAGTACTATACTTTAATATCGATCATAATTGTGAATTCTTATTTTAAACATCAATTCCACAACACCCGCCCGTTACCATACTCATATAATACAATATATATACTAGACCCGAGAAACCACTAAGGCTAACCGAGACTAGTGAGTTAGCATCACCATCATTGTCGAATGTCCGATATGAACAATCCGACACTGCATCGTCATGCAGTACACGGTCTCCAGGGAGCTACCCCATCATCGTGTCTTCATGACCTTGTTCCATTCGCTGGACCAATTCACGGTAATGCGGGGGATTTAGGGATAGTGAATATAACAAGACTTCACATGATTTTACTTCCATAATCATTCCAAAATAAATTCATAATTAATCCTTAATTAATCATAATTAACTCTTAATTAATCCTTAATTAATCTCATATTAATCTTTAATTAATCCAAAATTAGTACTTAATTAATCGTGATTACTCTTTAATTAATCTCAGATTAATTCTCAATTAAACCAAGATTAATCATTAATTAAACCAAGATTAATCCTTAATTAAACCAAGATTAATCCTTAATTAAACCAAGATCAATCCTTAATTAAACCAAGATCAATCCTTAATTAAAGCAAGATTAATTCTTAATTAAACCATGATTATTTCATAGTTAAGATTAGTACTTGTTCACAAGTACTAAGATGAGGATTAACCTTACTTTAACATTTTGATTACTCTTATGTATAGTTCACAATAAGTAAACATAACACCACTCTTATAAACTTGAGAAACTTTACTAAATTAATCAATCTCAACATCTATCTAGACTCACCTAAGAGATTAGTCTTGGAACTGGTTGGATACCTAAGGCCTTACTCCACCTCTGACCTGAAACAGAAGTGAATGACTACAAGATCAGTTTGGTTCATGCTTTAACATCTTAGATCAGATCAGTTCAAGCTTGGTTCCACTCAATCTATACCAGTTCAGCTAGTCAGTCTACCAAAGTTCAGGACAAGATCAGACTGAGTTCAAATTGGTTTAATCAAAGCCAGATCAGAACATCATAGCTGGTGGTTCTAAGAGGTTGATTCAAACCGAAATTACTCAAAATCTGAACTATATCACCACTTAGAGAACTGATCCGACCAAGCTCTTATGTAAACATCAACTAGATCTGATCAAGACATGACTGAGGTAAGAGACTAAAGCTTACCAAGATGAACCAAAGGACTAGATGGCCTCAGCTGATCCTCTTCTCCAAGGTAAGCTTGTGGCTGGACTGATCAAAGAGAAAGATCAAGGTGTGATCATGATCTGAACTCAACTAGGTCTAGGGTTTTATTTAAAAATCTCACCTTCTGATCTTTCTCAAGGTAACAAACTGAGCTAAGGTTGAAGATTAGGTCACCACCAATTTTTTTCTTGATTTATTTTCCTGATTTTTCTCACTGATTTTTCTGTTCTTCTTTCTCTCTTTCTCCCTGAAATTCTCTAGGTTTTCTGCAGGGTTCTGAACGTGGGAAGCAGCTGGAGAGGGGTTAAATATGAGGTGAGCTTGCTTCAGGTGAGGGTTTCACTCAGGACAAAGCTAAGCTGAGTGGGGACAGCTGGCCAGCTGCTTCAGCACTCTAAGCACAAGCTGCTGTCCTTTCCTTAACCTGAAGAAACTCCAGCCCTTTCATGTGCTTCTCACATGACAATCTAAGAAACAAGGCAAGCAGGCAGCTTGTGATTGTCATGTGACAGTTACTGAAGAAGCTAGGCAAGCAGGCTTTTCATGTCCCCGATCCTGGATAGGATCGTCCGGACGGACTGCGGTGCAAGGAAACGCACCAGTCACGCACATGACCTAAGGAAGAGCGTGTCATGGTCCAAAACGTGGTTAAGAGAATCAGGAAGCTGGAACCTAACCAAAATAAGGCAGATGCAAGCTCAAAGGAGCTGGACAAGCGAGCTGGTAGCTGGACGAGATCCAGGTGAAGCTCGATGAAGTGAGTGATCAGAATGGATCATGGGAAAACTAAGTCTAGGTCTGGAAATTGACCAAAGGACTTAGAAGGATTGAAGAAGATAAAGAAAGCAAGCTGGACACAGTGTATAACAGCTGGGCGATGCAGTAAGCAAGCTCGACCAGCTAGGTGAAGTGTAGTGCAGCTCGGTGTAGCTCACTGAAGGGTAGGTCAGCTCCCTGAGCTGGATGGTCTAGCTCACTCAGCTGTATCAGCTGGGGATCAGCTCAACTCAGCTGGACTCAGTGTTCGGGTCTTGGGCAGTTGGGCCGGGTCTGGACAGTGGCCGGGCCATGTGGGTGACCCATGTATGCCGATGGGCTGGTGGGCTCTTGGGATTGAGCCAGGGGCATGGGCAGTCCGTGTGGGATAGTTTTGGACATGTCCAGGAGTGGTTTGGCAGTTCCAGGGCGTGTGGTAACTGCCATAGGCGAAAGGGTGCAATCTGTACCATTGATTAAATCAATGGCCAAAAATGATACCGAAGGGATGCAATGGTTAAGAAGTAACCACCCCTTCTCTTATATAAGGAAGGCAAGTCCATGCCTTTGCAGGCACGCCAGGGCTTCCTTCTACACCCTGAAACACAAAGAATCCAGAGAAAAATACAGAGAGTTGGTCAGATTCCAATCCAAGACCCATGGTGGTGTGAAGGCCATAAAGAGACAGTTTTGGGGCAGATCAAGGGGGAAGTTGAGAACGACCCTCTGAACGGTTTTGATCTTTGTTGACAACACCCAAAGCCTTATCTGGATCCTGTCAACACACGCAAAATGGTGAGGAAAGGAGGGAGTTGGCCGGAATCCATTCCCAAGGGCCAATGCAGCCTTAAAGGGAGATTGGTGTGGAAAGCAGTTTCATGGGGAACAAAGAGGGAAGTGATGCACGACCTTTGGATGGTGATTGATCATGGATGATCATGTCTAAGGCTTCCTCTGTGTCTTGGGAGCACACGCAATTGGTTAGGAGAGAAGGGGGAAGGCTTGACTCCACTCTCAAAGGCATGAACAGCCTTGAAGATGGATGCAGTATAGAAACTGGTTTCATGGAAATTCCATGGAAGGAGTGATGGGCACGAACCATGGTTAGATCTTATCAATACTGGAAGTATGTGAAAAAGGTTTGATGAAGGCGTGCTAGGAAGAGCATGGACGCCCCTGATGAGGTAACAGGTGGGGACTGCAGACAATTGGACATAGTCTGGTACACTATGGGCTGATCTGGTCCTGCAGTTACACCTTACTCTGTTTTATGATTATTAATCATATTATTTCTTCTTCTTATGATTGAGATTGATGATTAGACATAGTAGCACTGAACCATGGCTTGGCTGGTTCAGAAGAACCCTCCATGGCCTTGGTTTGGCAGCTAAGTCCGGATCTCCTACTTCCTGATGGATTTATGGCTATCTGACTTTGGAATCCTCTTAGTGGTGAATTATTATGAATTATCATGGTATTTGGGGATTTTTATCTGATTGATTTCGAGATGGTCAAGGTGGCTGGTGGGGCTGTTCTAGGTCGAGATCCATAGGATCGAGATCGGTTCTTGGAATTCTGACTTGACCATTCTCTTAGTCAAGATTTATCATGAATTATCATGAATCCTAATGAGTTTTTAGGGATTGATTTAGAGATGGTCCCTTGGGCCGGTTTGGCTGATCTTGGCCGAGATCTATGGGATGGAGGCCGGTTCTGGGAAATCTGATTGGACCATCCTCTTAGTTATGATTTATCATGAATTGTCATGAATTTTAATTGATTTTTGGAGCAGGTTTGCTTGTGGTCGAAATTGCACCTGAGGGCATATTGGGGTCAGATCCTTGTGTTAGGATATCTGATCATATGTTTGTGTGCTGGAACATATTGTCACTTATGATATTGATCATAAGGAATTTCTGGTTATCAACCTTGGTGTTGGTAAGGCAGGCCGTGTGTGATCTGATCATGGGCAAGGATGGACGACCTGATCCTTGGTTGATGGATCAAGGTGTCTGATCTGATTGATCAAAGGATGCACTGGTGGTAAGAGCAACACTAATCAGGTTCAGTGGGACATGGTTCCATGACTGATTAGGAAGTATGAAGACTCACCAGTTCTGAGTCAAGTGGGGTGGTTGGTTGATTGACTCAGGATCTGATGGGCATTGTTAGAACATGAGCTGGACTTGGTATCATAAGTTGATAAGGCAAAAAGGATGTGGGACAATGCATGAGCCGGTAAGGGCCAGAAGCATGTCCTTAGCTGTTTGAAGACTTCTCAAGGGTTACTTATGTCTGTGGGGATGGTTGGCTGAATGACTAAGTACCTAAGGGAGTTGTTTTGTGTGTGTAAAGGAGCTGGATGCAGTATATGGCAGCTGGCCATAGCTCGGTCCTATCTCAGTTCGAGTGTGACAGCTCGATCAGCTGGTTTATGAGTTCATTCAGCTAGAGTAGCTGGGCCGATGAGCTAACAAGCTCCGTGGATGTGGTAAAGGTATGATCTAGCAATGTTGCATAGATCTAGATAGAATGGTTAGGGGAATGGAACCTCAGATTTGTATGCCTTGATTTGGGTTCGGGATTGACCTTGGAGCTAGCTGGTAGTTGAGTGTACTAACCATTAGCCGAGCTGATTCGACCAGACAAGTATTATATTAATTATAGACCAATGGTTAAGTAGATACTATTCCGCTGTGCATAAGTTGAAAGGATCTAGCTAGGGAATGACTAAGGTAGTCTTGAGCTAGGATCTGAGTTAGCCCTCGCCAATGGGCGATATTTTAAATAAAGGGCAAAATTTTTAGAGGTTCGGTCCGGGTATGGACTGAGCGACGTGAGGCATCGACCGCGGCCTAGTCGGCCGGGATCGGGTCTTACAAGGCAGGTGCAAGTCATGTGATTAAAGACTGAGAAAGCAGGCTGGTGGAAGACATGAGTCTGGTCCAAAATTACTTGTAGCAGTTGGTTGATAATTTTCAATAATTTTTCAACCAAATATTCCTTGTCTTTGGCTCTCGTCTTGTTCTCGGAAAATCTCTTCCAGTTTAATAAAAATTCGACCAAAATATTTAAGACTCGACCAAACTATCAAGTGAAGGTCTTTCAACCACAAGACAGTCCCTTCGAGAAATTAATCTACCGGGTCGATTTTTTTATTTTATTAATCCTTGTTAAACCTACTAAAAACTGGTCGAACGGGATTTTTCTCGACCAAAAATTTATTGGCTCATGAGGGTTAATACACTCTTCTCCCATTAAAAGAATTCGTCCCCGAATTCTCAAAATACAAGTGTACACCCTTTACTGGACGACTGGGATATCTGAGAAGAGTTCTGGATAATCAACTCGGAACTTATCTTCATCCTCCCATGTTATAACAACTCTCTGTCGCTTTCCCCAAAATACTACTTGCGAAATTTCCCTATTCTCCAATTTCTTGATACGACGCTCGCCTATCCGCAAAGGACCTTCAGGATAAGTGAGGTTAGGTTGCAAGTTCTCTGGTCGCTGCGGCTCGACCATATTCGGATCTGGTATATGCTTACGCAACATCGATACATGAAATACCGGATGCATAGGCATATCGTGCGGAAGTTCTAGTCTATAGGCTACTTCTCCAACTCTGGCGACAATTCGATATGGCCCAATATAACGAGTAGCTAGCTTCCCAATTTTTCCAAATCGATCCTTTCCTTTTGTGCAGCTACTTTCAAGAAGACTAAATCATTTACTGCAAAAATGACTTTTCTTCTACCGCGGTCTGCATACTTCTTTTGTCGGTCTTGAGCCTTCTTAATATTGGTTTGAATTATCCTTACTTTCTCTGCAGCCTCATCTACTATTTCTGGACCAAGAATTCTTCTCTCACCAACTTCTGCCCAACATACTGGCGTTCTACAAGGTCGACCATACAATGCTTCGTATGATGACATACCAATACTAGAGTGGTAGCTATTGTTGTAGGAGAATTCTATCAACGGCAAAAACTTTTCCCAAGGACCATTCCAGTCGAGGATACACACAACCTTAACAGATCTTCCAGAGTTCTAATGGTTCTTTCAGTTTGGCCATTGGTTTCTGGATGAAATGCTGTACTCATATGCAAATTCAGCTGTAAAGCGCGGGTATCGTCTGAAACTATATTTGCTGGTACCCCATGAAGCTTTACTATTTCCTCCAAATACAGCTCTGCTAACGTCTCAACTTTGTCTATAAGTTTCATTGGTAGGAAATGAGCAGATTTGGTGAGACGATCGACAATCACCCAAACTGCATCATTCCCACGGCCGGGTGCTCGAGGTAAACAAGAAATAAAGTCCATTGCTACTGCATCCCATTTCCATTCAGGGATAGGTAGGCTTTGAAGTATGCCACCTGGGACTTGGTGTTCAGCTTTTATCCGCTGGCAACTCTGACACTGAGAAACCCATATGGCAACATCTCTCTTCATCCCTGGCCAGTGGTAATATCTTCTGATATCTCGATACATCATTGTGCTCCCGGGATGAATACTTAAGAGAGAATGGTGTGCAGTCCTTAGAATCTCCTCTTGAAGTCCTTCTCCTTTCGGAACAGTTACTCGACCATTGAGTAACAAAGTTCCATCACTTGCAACTTGATATCCTCCGAAGTTTCCTTCATTCAACTGCTCTCGTATCTTCTTCAGGTTCACATCTCTCATTTGATATTCTCGGATACGAGAAAGTAAACCAGCTTGGCTTACTGCTTGTAGTCCTAGAGGTTCTCTTTCCTCTCCTTCTAAGGCAGCCAAACTAATCATCTTGAATCCGCTTCCAGGTTCTGGAGTTCTTTTTCAATATCTACATCAACTTTCCTTCTGCTCAACGCATCAGCAACAATGTTGGCTTTTCCTGGATGATATAGGATCTGCATGTCGTAATCAGCTACGAACTCCATCCATCGTTTTTGCCTTAGGTTCAAATCAGGTTGAGTGAAAATATACTTAAGGCTTTTATGGTCAGTGAACAATTCGATCTTCTCACCATACAAGTACGATCGCCAAATCCGAAGGGCAAATACTACTGCAGCCATCTCTAGGTCATGTGTCGGCAATTCACTTCATGCTTTCTTAGTTGCCTAGATGCATAGGCGATTACCTTATCGTCCTGCATCAGCACACAACCTAAACCAACATGAGATGCATACGTACACACGGTGTATGGTTGGTTAGGATTTCTCGGTTTCTATACTCCATTCATAAACAATCCCTTTACCGGTAAACTTCTTTTAACTTTTCGAATGCTTTCTCGGTTTCTATACTCCATTCATAAGCAATCCCTTTACCGGTAAGACAAGTCAAAGGCTTTGATACGCTTGCAAATCCTTGGACAAACTTTATGTAATAGCCGGCCAATCCAAGAAAACTTCGAATCTCGGTAACAGAAGTCGGATGCGGCCATTCCTTAATAGCAGCTATCTTTTCTGGATCGACGGCATCTCCTTCTTCTGACACTCGATGTCCTAAGAAGCCAACTTCTCTTTTCCAGAAACGACATTTACTAAGCTTAGCAAAAAGCTTTTGATCTCGGAGACGCTCCAAAACTAGTCGTAGATGCCTTTCGTGTTCTTCTGCACTTCGGGAATATATGAGGATGTCGTCAATGAATATGATAACAAACTCATCCAGGTAATCCCGAAATACTTCATTCATCAGTCGCATAAATACAGCCGGGGCATTAGTAAGACCACAAGGCATTACTACGAACTCAAAGTGTCCATAGCGGGTTCTAAAGGCAGTCTTCATGATATCGGCTTCAGAAATCGGAATCTGTTGATAACCTGAAGCTAAATCAATCTTTGAAAACCAGCTTGCACCTTGTAACTGGTCTAATAGCTCATCAATTCTTGGGAGTGGGTACTTGTCTTTTATGGTTACGTTATTGATTCCACGATAATCAATACATAACCGCATGCTTCCGTCTTTCTTCTTTACAAATAGCACGGGTGCTCCCCATGGTGTTGAACTAGGACGTATGAAACCTTTGTCTAACAAATCAGCTAGCTGCTGCTTCAACTCAGCGAGTTCTGCTGGTGCCATTCGGTATGGTGCCTTTGCTATTGCAGCTGATCTGGGTTCTAAGGTTATACTAAAGGGGTTACTCCTAGACAGCGGCAATCCCTCTAATGCCTTAAACACGTCCTCATATTCTCTGGCTACTAGTATTTCTTCCATGTTCTGCTCTTTCTCGTCTTCTACTGGTCCAGCAACTAAGGTCACTAAGTATACTTCTTCACCCTTCTCCAAAAGGTTTTCAATTCTCAATGCTGATACTAATGACGCTCCATCACTTGGTACTATGCATGGTAAGCTAAAGGGGGTCGGGTATCTCTCTCGAAAACAATCTTCCCTCGACCACAATCAAGGTGAGCTCGGTAACTTGACAGCCAATCCATCCCTAAGATTACCTCGTACCTCTCTAAGGGGAGAACTAAAAAATCAGCCTGAAAAACCATATCTTGGATAATGATTGGAACTCTTAGAATACAGCCTTCAGTTTCAAGACCTTGATCTCCGGGAGTTAGAACAGGAATGTATAAATTCACCTTAGTGAATTCTCCATCGAATCGGGATGCTACTTTGGGAGCTACAAAACTATGTGTTGCTCCTGAATCGAAAAGGATGTGGGCGGATATTCCACCCAGAAGCAAAGTCCCTGTCAATAATTGACTTTACCCAATTACTTACTCAACCACTTTTATTATTTTATTTTTTATTATCACTAATTAAAAAATCATTAAAAAAAATTATGCAACACTCAATTGGGTAAGAAAACAAACCTGAAATTGGACCCTGAGGTGGTCCGGATGGTCCTGGTAACTCTAAAGCGTAAGCCCTACCAGCAGTGGCTTGACGCTTAGCAGGAGGTAAGGGTAAAGGTGGGTTAACTGGTCTGGCGGGTCGAGCACTCGAAACAACAGGCTGAGCAAGATGAGTGTGTGGACATGATGTCGCGTAATGTCCTCGCTCTCCACACGTGAAACAAGTAATGTGAGATGGTACAGCTGATTGGAACTGTACCACGTTCGGACAATCTCGCCTAACATGGCCCAGCTGGCCACAAGTGAAACAAGTTGGGGTTCTAGGTCTAGGACCTCCAGATCGACCTCCCCGTCCTCGCTGCACAGCAGAATTCGGCTGAGTCTGGAACGGAACAGATGGACGTCTAGGTGGTGTGGCATTGCTAGAAGAATCTCTCTCAGCAGCAATGGCCTCCTCAACATTCACAGGACGCTCAACAAGATCAGCAAGCTGATGAAACTCTACTGCCTCAAGTCTGCTCCTGATATATGGGTTAAGTCCTCGAAGGAACTTACGGATAATCATCATCTCGTCCTCTCGACCATAGTGGACATACTTCCTGAGACGGGTGAACTCTTCCTCATACATCCTAACAGATAATCCTCCCTGAACTAGCTCCATGAATTTAATCTCCAATCGATCACGGGCTTCCGGTGGGAAGTACTTTCGAACAAACGCTGTACGGAAGTCATCCCAACTCAGATTGAAGTCTCCAAAGTTCCTCTCTACGCATAACCACCAACTGATGGCGTCCTTCTCTAGATAGTAAACAGCCACATCTTTTTTAAATTCTTCCGGACAACGGGTTGCAGCAAAGTTCTGCTCGAGATTGTGGAGCCACGCATCAGCTTCAAAGGGATCAGTGCCTCCCTGGTAATGCTTCTTCCCCAAGTTCTTCATAATCATGACTATCTTCAGGAAGTCCGGGTGAGAAGTGGTAGGTACTGGAGCTGGCTGAGCATGCTGTGCTTCTCGCTGTGCATTCAATGCTTGATATTGCAAATTCACCATCTCAGCCATCAGTTCCAGAAGTGCAATCAGAGCTGGATCGGTTGGCGCTGGTTGAGGTTGTGCTGCCGGAATAGGTGTGGCAGGGGCCGGTGGAATATGAGCGGCAAGGGCCGGTGGAATATGAGTGGCAGGGGCCGGTGGAATATGAGCGGCAGGAGATGCAGGGGCTGCGGGATGATCTCCATGCACTGGACTATCGTGTACCACATCCACCTCGATGTCCATAAAGTACGGGTCTGGAGACAAAGGAATGTGCTCCGGTGTCTGATCATATGACCCTTCAGACGGGTCAGTCTCGAAGCAAGAGCCTGAAGGTGTAGCCTCAAAGCTAGGAGTCGGAAGTGGTGCCGGAGTAGATGGCGGCGAGGAGTCTGAAGATGATGAAATAAGTATCGGTAGATAATGTCCACCACGATGTGCCTGTCTCGGTGGCATCTGCAACAAATGATCATGGTAAGTTTCTACCCAGGTCTATCAATTCCTAAAAGAAGGAACAAACCAGCATAACCTAATTATCCTTGCGACACATTTTTGACTCGAAAGTTTTTTTTTTTGAAACAAGTCCCATTCTAGCATCGTATAACAATGCTCTGATACCACCTTTGTGACACCCCCGATCATAGATAACCAGAAATGACACTGTCAATATTCCCTGATGGTCGACCCGAGGTTCTCAAAATAAATCCGATCGCCTTAGACCAACAACCAAAGAACACAGACGCTCCCATTGGATATTACTCTAGGCTTTTCAACCCGATAAAGCAATATTCGATAGTTAGTTCGTCCCGGACAAGGACTAATATCATATGAGAACTCGTGATTTATAAACATCTTTTATACATTATTTATTTACTTTAAACATCTTACAAAGTGTTATAGTTTTATCCTATGGCCTATTGCCCAACGACGTTTTAAGTAAATATACATCAAAAGGTACGTTGCAAGGACTGTTGGGGTCAAAAACGGTCGCGACGGAATTACCACGACGGAATCAATCGCTACGTAGCGACCGAGCTCGAGCCGAAGCCCGGTCGCTACGTAGCGACCAAGCTCAGTGACCGAGCGCTCATCCCGCTCGGTCGCTACGTAGCGACCGAGCGCTCGTCCCGCTTGGTCGCTACGTAGCGACCGAGCTCGAGCCGAAGCCCGATCGCTACGTAGCGACCGGACTTGAGCCAAAGTTCGGTCGTTGCGTAGCGATCGAGCTCTTCCGAACATCGATACGACACCAGTCCATGCATTTTCGTCAAACCTTCAAATGCCATCTCCCGAAGACCGTAGCAAGCTCAGTCCATGCTTTCCGCTATTCTAAATCATCGATCATACTTTGCGAATTAAAAACCGCGGAAAGTTTGTTCTTTATCAAAAGAACTCGTAGTAAACGTGTCAAGTCGGAAGACGGCCCAAAGGGACCTAAAACACGACTCGAGGCCCATCCTACGATTTCTTAACCAAAAGCCCATAAACCACAGCACGGTTTATGCTTGGTCCACAAGGAAGGATAAATGTTAAGTTTCCGCAGATAAATACGGAAGTTTTGAAGATAATTGTGAAGATTGGGAAAAATGGAATATCTCCATTTTTATGCTATGATGGCTTAAGGGCAGAAGAGTAAAAGCATAAACCGACCTTGGAGCTAGTATATAAGGAGTCCTGGGCAAGGAGCATGAGGGGTAACTTTTTCAGAGCAAACTTAGCACTTAGAGCAATTTAGGCATTTTTCCGTTTTTGTTATTTCGAGCTGCGACTCAATTAGGTTTAGCCGTCTTAGGGTCGCCGACAGCTCTCGAGCCCAGGCCTATACCTTGTTGTAAACGCTCATACGCAAATTCGGAAATAAGATCTTCTTTGCTCTCTCTTTTTCGATTTCTTATACTTTATCGTTGTTATTCTCGTGTTCTGATTGCTTGACGTGTGGTAATTAGCAGATATCCGGGTCCTCTGGGAAATTAGGGTTTTCCTAGTTTCCTTATTTAAAAGAAAATCGACAGTGCAAATTTCGGTTCCCACAAGGACAACAAAATACTACCGCTGGTTGGCCGCTCCTTCCGTTCAAAAGATTTAAGTGTCTCCCGCCTAAGGGTTACCTGCACACACAAATGAGTCATGAGCAACTAGTTTACTCAGTGAATCTAGAATCACAACACAATCAATAATAAATCAAGCAATTATCAAATGCATATACATGATCATGCAAGTACTAGTACTATACTTTAATATCGATCATCATTGTGAATTCTTATTTTAAACATCACTTCCACAACACCCGCCCGTTACCATACTCATATAATACAATATATATACTAGACCCGAGAAACCACTAAGGCTAACCGGGACTAGTGAGTTAGCATCACCATCATTATCGAATGTCCGGTATGAACAATCCGACACTGCATCGTCATGCAGTACACGGTCTCCAGGGAGCAACCCCATCATCGTGTCTTCATGACCTTGTTCCATTCGCAGAACCAAGTCACGGTAATACGGGGGCTTTAGGGATAGTGAATATAACAAGACTTCACATGATTTTACTTCCATAATCATTCCAAAATTAATTCATAATTAATCCTTAATTAATCATAATTAACTCTTAATTAATCCTAGATTAATCCTTAATTAATCTCATATTAATCTTTAATTAATCCAAGTTTAGTACTTAATTAATCATGATTACTCTTTAATTAATCTAAGATTAATTCTCAATTAAACCAAGATTAATCATTAATTAAACCAAGATTAATCCTTAATTAAACCAAGATTAATCCTTAATTAAACCAAGATCAATCCTTAATTAAACCAAGATCAATCCTTAATTAAACAAAGATTAATCCTTAATTAAACCATGATTATTTCACAGTTAAGATTAGTACTTGTTCACAAGTACTAAGATGAGGATTAACCTTACGTTAACATTTTGATTACTCTTATGTATAGTTCACAATAAGTAAACATAACACCACTCTTATAAACTTGAGAGACTTTACTAAATTAATCAATCTCAACATCTATCTAGACTCACCTAAGAGATTAGTCTTGGAACTGGTTGGATACCTAAGGCCTTACTCCACCTCTGACCTGAAACAGAAGTGAATGACTACAAGATCAGTTTGGTTCATGCTTTAACACCTTAGATCAGATCAGTTCAAGCTTGGTTCCACTCAAACTATACCAGTTCAGCTTGGTTCTAGTCAGTCTACCAAAGTTCAGGACAAGATCAGACTGAGTTCAAATTTGTTTAATCAAAGCCAGATCAGAACATCATAGCTGGTGGTTCTAAGAGGTTGATTCAAACCGAAATTACTCAAAATCTGAACTATATCACCACTTAGAGAACTGATCCGACAAAGTTCTTATGTAAACATCAACTAGCTCTGATCAAGACATGACTGAGGTAAGAGACCAAAGCTTACCAAGATGAACCAAAGGACTAGATGGCCTCAGGTGATCCTCTTCTCCAAGGTAAGCTTGTGGCTGGACTGATCAAAGAGAAAGATCAAGGTCTGATCATGATCTGAACTCAACTAGGTCTAGGGTTTTATTTAAAAATCTCACCTTCTGATCTTTCTCAAGGTAGCAAACTGAGCTAAGGTTGAAGATTAGGTCACCACCAATTTTTTTCTTGATTTATTTTCATGATTTTACTCACTGATTTTTCTGTTCTTCTTTCTCTCTTTCTCTCTGAAATGCTCTAGGTTTTTCTGCAGGGTTCTGAACGTGGGAAGCAGCTGGAGAGGGGTTAAATATGAGGTGAGCTTGCTTCAGGTGAGGGTTTCACTCAGGACAAAGCTAACCTGAGTGGGGACAGCTCGCCAGCTGCTTCAGCACTCTCAGCACAAGCTGCTGTCCTTTCCTTAACCTGAAGAAACTCCAGCCCTTTCATGTGCTTCTCACATGACAATCTAAGAAACAAGGCAAGCAAGCAGCTTGTGATTGTCATGTGACAGTTACTGAAGAAGCTAGGCAAGCAGGCAGGTGCAAGTCATGTGATTAAAGACTGAGCAAGCAGGCTGGTGGAAGACATGAGTCTGGTCCAAATTACTTGTAGCAGTTGGTTGATAATTTTCAATAATTTTTCAACCAAATATTCCTTGTCTTTGGCTCTCGTCTTGTTCACGGAAAATCTCTTCCAGTTTAATAAAAATTCGACCAAAATATTTAAGACTCGACCAAACTATCAAGTGAAGGTCTTTCAACCACAAGACAGTCCCTTCGAGAAATTAATCTACCGGGTCGATTTTTATTTTTATTAATCCTTGTTAAACCAACTAAAAACTGGTCGAGCAGGATTTTTCTCGACCAAAAATTTATTGGCTCATGAGGGTTATTACACTGTATGTCCGTGTGTGTCAATCAGCACACACATGACGTCCGTGGCTGTCCATCAGTACACATATCAGCACGCTGGTCCTTGGACTCAGCACGCTGGCCCTTCCCGTGGACTGTTCGGGTGATTTTGGCCCATGTGGGCTGTCTGTCCAGTACACACAGGACGTCCATGGGTGTTCGTCAGCACACACAGGACGTCTGTGTGTGTCCGTCAGCACACACATGACATCCATGGCTGTCCGTGTGTGTCCGTCTGTGTCCGTCAGCACATACAGGACGTCTGTGGCTGTCCATCAGTACACATATCAGCACGTTGGTCCTTGGACTCAGCACGCTGACCCATCCCGTGGACTGTTCGTATGATTTTGGCCCACGTAGGCTGTCTGTTCAGTACACACAGGACGTCCGTGGGTGTCTGCCAGCACACACAGGACGTCCGTGGCTGTCTGTGTGTGTTCGTGTGTGTCCGTCTGTGTCCGTCAGCACACAAAGGACGTCCGTGGCTGTCCATCAGTACACATATCAGCACATCGGTCTTTGGATTCAGCACGCTGGCCCTTCCCATGGACTGTTTGGGTGATTTTGGCCCACGTGGGCTGTCTGTTCAGTACACACAGGACGTCTGTGGGTGTCCGCCAGCACACACAGGACGTCTGTGGCTGTCCGTCAGCAAACACAGGACGTCCGTGGCTGTCAGTGTGTGTTCGTGGGTGTCCGCTAGCACACACAGGACGTCCGTGGATGTCCATGATTGTCCGTCAGCACACACAGGACGTCCGTGTGTGTCCGTTAGCACACACAGGACGTCCGTGTGTGTCCATCAGCACACACAGGACGTCCGTGTGTGTCCGTGTGTGTTCATGTGTGTCCGTCAGCACACACAGGACGTCCGTGGCTGTCCATCAGTACACATATCAGCACACTGGTCCTTGGACTCAGCATGCTGGCCCTTCACGTGGACTGTTCGGGTGATTTTGGCCCATGTGGGCTGCCTGTTCAGTACACACAGGACGTTCATGGGTGTTCGTCAGAACACACAGGACGTCTGTGGGTGTCCGTCAACACACACAGGACGTCCGTGGGTGTCCGTCAGCACACACAGGACGTCCGTGGCTCTCCGTGTGTGTCCGTGTGTGTCCGTCAGCACACACAGAACGTCTGTGGCTGTCCATCAGTACACATATCAACACGTTGGTCCTTGGACTCAGCACGCTGACCCTTCCCGTGGACTGTTCGGGTGATTTTGCCCCACGTGGACTGTCTGTTCAGTACACACAAGACGTTCGTGTGTGTCCGTCAGCACACACAGGACGTCCGTGTGTGTCCGTCAGCACACACAGGACGTCTGTGGCTGTCCATCAGTACACATATCAGCACGTTGGTCCTTGGACTCAGCACGATGACCTTTCCCGTGGACTGTCGGGTGATTTTGGCCCACGTGGGCTATCTGTTCAGTACACATAGGACGTCTGTGCGTGTCTGCCAGCACACACAGGACGTCTGTGGCTGTTTGTGGTGTTCGTCAGCACACACATGACGTCCGTGGCTGTCCCTGTGTGTCTGTGTGTGTCAGTCAGCACACACATGACGTCTGTGGCTGTCCATCAGTACACATATCAGCACGCTGGTCCTTGGACTCAGCACGCTGGCCCTTCCCGTGGACTGTTCGGGTGATTTTGGCCCATGTGGGCTGTCTGTTCAGTACACACAGGACGTCCGTGGGTGTCCGTCAGCACACACATGACATCTGTGTGTGTCCGTCAGCACACACATGACATCTGTGGCTGTCTGTGTGTGTCCGTCAGCACACACAGGACGTCTGTGGCTGTCCATCAATACACATATCAGCACGTTGGTCCTTGGACTCAGCACGCTGACCCTTCCCGTGGACTGTTCGGATGATTTTGGCCCACGGGGGCTTGTCACGCCCCCAATCCTGGAAAGGATTGTCGGGACGGCCATGGTTCGAGGAAACGTACCAGCCAGTCTTAGGACATCAAGGCAAGCGTTCCATGGTCAAGAAAGAAGGTTAAGTACATAAGGAAACTTAGACTTAACCTTATAAGAGCAAAGAGACAGCTAAGACGAGTAAGACGGTAGCTGGACGAGATAGAGAAGTAGCTCGACCAGCTTAACGAAGCTAGGTTGAGTTCACTCGAGCTCAGCCACTACTAAGTCAGCTCCACTAGCTGGACTACTAGCTCACTCAGCTGAGGCAGCTGGGAGTCAGCTCATCTCAGCTAGACGGACTGTTCGGGTTTTAGGCCGATGGTCCGGGTCTGGGTCAGTGGCGGGCTGTGAGGTCCGGCCATGAGGCCATGGGCTGTTGGGTCCTTGGACAAGGCCGTGGGCTAAGTCCAGGAGTCTTGGGGCGTGGGTTGGGCTTATGACCGACCCCAAACCTAATCAGAAAGGGCGAAGGGATGCAAGTGGCCGAGAGGGCACAACCCTTGGCCGATGGTGCCCATTTGCTAGCAAGTCGTGCCTGTTCGTGGGGCAAGACTTACCCCCTCATTTTCTATAAATATGGGGGCTCTCCTGTTGATTTCATTATCCAATTCCAGAGTAAAATACTCATGGAAAAAACGTAGAGAGAGAGAGAGAGTTCTGGCCAAGAGATCGGCCGGAAAAGGGCCGGTCGTGGTGGTTTAGGAGAAGGACTCCAACCCCGTGGTTCAGTCAGATAGGGTCAGTGGGGTAACCACCCACTCATCGGCTAAGACCATCGGACAGTCCGAACCGGTCTAGCCATGGGCGTTTGGATTGTGTCCTATTCTTCTTATTCTTTTCATCTATTTCTTCTTCTACTCCTTCTGTACATTGGCGTGGCCTTGTTGATGTGTTGGGATTGGTTATAACCGTGGTTCTGGTTGAGTAATGCGGTCGCGGTCCATAACCGACGAGTTAGGCGCGTGCATGGTCTAAACTGGCCTCAGGTGATCCGATTGGATAGGGGCGGTTCTGTTCTGTTCTGAACGGTTGCAACCCTTCCCTGAACATTCACAATGGTTCATGACTTGTGTAGGTTAAGGCGTGGTCCTTTGGCCATAGGCCGGACACACGCACGGACCAGACAGTCCATACGGACGGTTAGGTCGAACGGTTGGAACATCTGAATGGGTGCGAGATGCCAAGGGTCATGAGTTGCCAAGAGGCACGAGTGTCCAAAGGGTACTAGTTCCCAAAGGGTGTGAGTTCCAAACGGTGCCATTGGTTCAAGGCTTAGGCCGAACCAAGTGGACAGTCCGCGGCTGCATAGTCGAACGGATGGACGGTTAGTTTAACCGGAGTGTTGTGTCGCAAGGTCTGATTGGTTGCAAGGAAATCCGGTTTGGTCTTGGGCCTTACTCTGTGGTATGGATCCAGGCTTTGGGTCGGATCAGGTAAGAAGGTCCGTGAGCCTTTGGGCCGGACTTATAACTGGTCGATCGCACCTAGATCTTAACAAGACGTTTAGACGGGACTATGGACGATCCGGCTATGGTTGGATGGTTCTGGCCGCAAAGGCTAAGTGGGATATCTTACAATCAACTTTGGGTTGGTGAGTAGGTTAGGCGCCATATGTCTTATGTAGGGAGTAGACCTACATGATGGCAATGGAAGGCCGGTTATATCAGTACATGCTAAGTGGACGATGGTTTATCAAGTCTAGTGGTCGGATCATGTTTCATGAGGATGGTTCGATGGCCGAACACTAGTATGGATAGTCACGTTGCTGGAGTAAGAGTATTGATATGATGCTTCTAGATATCAACCTTGCTGTTGATAGCTTCGAGATTGGCTAAGAGTCATGACGAAGTGTATGGCTAGTACTATGTGTCGTAGACCATAGGTACTAAGCCTAGGTATAATTGTTCAAGGAAGGCCGTGTAAGATCTGATCATGGTTGAGTATGGACGACCTGACCTCTGGATGATGGTCTAAGGTGTCAGTACTAACCTGATTAATGAATGCATCGGTTGGTATGAACAAGTCATTTCTATTGTCTGGGTTAAGTCCCAAGGCCGGTCAGGCCAGATGATGACTCATCAGTTCCAAGTCATGTGAGGAAGGTTGGTTGATTGACTTAGGATCTCATGAGCTTTGTCAGTCCAGAAGATGGACTTGGTACTATTGCCTATAAGGCAAAAGGATTTCGGATTGTGCATGAGCCGAAAAGGCCAGATGCAAACCCTTATCCTTTCAAAGACTTCTCAAAGGTTACTTATGTCTGTGGGGATGGTTGGTTGAATGACTAAGTACTTAGGGGAGCTGTTTGATGCAGGGAAAAAGATAAAGACCAATAAGAGACTCAATGAGTTGAATGATTAGTTCGAGTCAATGGAGGACCGATGAGCTAATAAGCTCCATAGATGTGGCAAAGGTATGATCTAGCATTTACTTATGTAGATCTAGATAGAATGGTTTAGGGGAATGGAACCTCAGAATCGTATGGCTTGGTTTGGGTTTAGGATTGACCTTTAAGCTAATTGGTAGTTGAGTAAACTGACCAAGGCTAAGGTGATTCGACCAGACAAGTGTTAGATTGGTTTTAGACCAATGGTTAATTAGAGAATAATCCGCTGCGTATCTGTTGAAAGGATCTAGGCTATTAATGACTAGGGAAGTCTTTAGCTAAGATCTAAGCTAGCCCTCGCCTTTAGGCGATATTATAAATAAAGGCCAAAATTAAGAGGTTCGGCCAGGAAGTGGACCGAGCGACGTGAGGCATCGACCGCGGCCGAGGCGGCCGGGATCGGGTCTTACAGGGCTGTCTGTTCTGAATACACAGGACGTCTGTGGTGTCCGTCAGCACACACAGGACATCCGTGGCTGTCCCTGTGTGTCCGTGTGTGTCAGTCAGCACACACTTGACGTCCGTGGCTGTCCATCAGTACACATATCAGCACGCTGGTCCTTGGACTCAGCACGCTGGCCCTTCCCGTGGACTGTTCGGGTGATTTTGGCACATGTGGGCTGTCTGTTCAGTACACACAGGACGTCCGTGGGTGTCCGTCAGCACACACAGGACGTCTGTGTGTGTCCGTCAGCACACACATGACATCTGTGGCTGTCTGTGTGTGTCCGTGTGTGTCCGTCAGCACACACAGGACGTCTGTGGCTGTCCATCAATACACATATCAGCACGTTGGTCCTTGGACTCAGCACGCTGACCCTTCCCATGGACTGTTCGGATGATTTTGGCCCACGTGGGCTGTCTGTTCTGTACACACAGGACGTCTGTGGGTGTCCGCCAGCACACACAGGACGCCTGTGGCTATCCGTGTGTGTTCGTGTGTGTCCGTTTGTGTCCGTCAGCACACACAGGGCGTCCGTGGCTGTCCATCAGTACACATATCATCACGTTCGTCCTTGGACTCAGCACGCTGGCCCTTCTCGTGGACTAGTTTGGGTGATTTTGGCCCACAAAAGCTGTCTGTTCAGTACCGACAGGACGTCCGTGGGTGTCCGTCAGACACACAGGATGTCCATGTGTGTTCGTCAGCCCACACAGGACGTCCGTGGCTGTTTGTGTGTGTTCGTGTGTGTCCGTCAGCACACAAAGGACGTCTGTGGCTGTCCATCAATACACATATAAGCACGTTAGTCCTTGGACTCAGCACGCTGACCCTTCCCGTGGACTGTTTGGGTGATTTTGGCCCACATGGGCTGTCTGCTCAGTACACACAAGACGTCTGTGGGTGTCCGCCAGCACACACAGGACGTCTGTGGCTGTCCGTGTGTGTCCGTGTGTGCCCGTCTGTGTCTGTCAGCACACACAGGATGTCTGTGGCTGTCCATCAGTACACATATCAGCACGTTGGTCTTTGGATTCAGCACGCTGGCCCTTCCCGTGGACTGTTTGGGTGATTTTGGCCCACGTGGGCTGTCTGTTCTGTACACACAGGACGTATGTGGGTGTCCGCCAGCACACACAGGACGTCTGTGGCTGTCCGTTAGCAGACAGGACGTCTGTGGCTGTCAGTATGTGTCTGTGGGTGTCCGCCAGCACACACAGGACGTCCGTGGGTGTCCATGGTTGTCCGTCAGCACACACAGGATGTCTGTGTGTGTCCGTCAGCACACACAGGACGTCCGTGTGTGTCCGTGTGTGTTCATGTGTGTCCGTCAGCACACATAGGACATCCGTGGCTGTCCATCAGTACACATATCGGCATGCTGGTCCTTGGACTAAGCACGCTGGCCCTTTTCGTGGACTGTTTGGGTGATTTTGGCCCACGTGAGCTGTCCGTGTGTGTCCGTGGGTGTCCGCCAGCACACACATGACGGCTGTGGATGTCCATGGTTATCCGTCAGCACACATAGGACGTCCGTGTGTGTCCGTCAGCACACATAGGACGTCCGTGGCTGTCCGTGTGTGTCCGTGTGTGTCCGTCAGCACACACAGGACGTCCGTGGCTGTCCATCAGTATAAATATAAGCATGCTGGTCCTTGGACTAAGCACGCTGGCACTTTTCTTGGACTGTTCGGGTGATTTTGGCCCATGTGGGCTGTCTGTTCAGTACACACAGGACGTCCGTGGGTGTCCGTCAGCACACACAGGACATCCGTGTGTGTCTGTTAGCACACACATGACGTCTGTGGCTGTCCGTGTGTGTCCGTGTGTGTCCGTCAGCACACACAGGACATCCGTGGCTGTCCATCAGTACACATATCAGCATGTTGGTCCTTGGACTCAGCACGCTGACCCTTCTCGTGGACTGTCGGGTGATTTTGGCCCACGTGGGCTGTCTGTTCAGTACACACAGGACGTCTGTGGGTATCCGCCAGCACACACATGACGTCCGTGGCTGTCTGTGGTGTCCGTCAGCACACAGGACGTCTGTGGCTGTCCCTGTGTGTCCGTGTGTGTCAGTCAGCACACACAGGACGTCTGTGTCTGTCCATCAGTACACATATCAGCACGCTGGTCCTTGGACTCAGCACGCTGGCCCTTCCCGTGGACTGTTCGGGTGATTTTGGCCCATGTGGGCTGTCTTTTCAGTACACACAGGTCGTCCGTGGGTGTCCGCCAGCACACACAGGACGTCTGTGGCTGTCCGTGTGTGTCCGTCTGTGTCCGTCAGCACGCACAGGACGTCCGTTGCTGTCCATCAGTACACATATCAGCACGTTGGTCCTTAGCCTCAGCACGCTGGCCCTTCTTATGGACTGTTTGGGTGATTTTGGCCCACGTGGGCTGTCTGTTCAGTACACACAGGACGTCCGTGGGTGTCCGTCAGCACACACAGGACGTCCGTGTGTGTCCGTCACCACACACAGGACGTCCGTGGCTGTTCGTGTGTGTCCGTCAGAACACAAAGGACGTCAGTGGCTGTCCATCAGTACACATATCAGCACGTTGGTCCTTGGACTCAGCACGATGACCCTTCCCGTGGACTGTTCGGGTGATTTTGTCCCACATGGGCTGTCTGTTCAATACACACAGAACGTCCGTGGGTGTCCTCCAGCACACACAGGACGTTCGTGGCTGTCCGTGTTTGTCCGTGTGTGTCCGTCTGTCTCCGTCAGCACACACAGGATGTCCGTGGCTGTCCATCAGTACACATATCAGCACGTTGGTCTTTGGATACAGCACGCTGGCCCTTCCCGTGGACTGTTTGGGTGATTTTGGTACACGTGGGCTGTCTGTTCAGTACACACAGGACGTCTGTGGGTGTCCGCCAGCACACACAGGACATCCGTGGCTGTCTGTCAGCAGACACAGGACGTTCGTTGTAATAACCCTCACGAGCCAGTTAATTTTTGGTCGAGAAAAACTCCACTCGACCAGTTTGGAGTTGGTCGATCAGATTTAAAAATAAAGTCGTCCCGGTGAATTAATACCTCGACGGGACTGTCTTGTTGTCGAAAGGCCTCTCATTGATAGTTCTGGTAGAGTGTTAATAATGTTGGTCGAATTTTATTTAAGCTAGGTAAGCTTAATTGAAAGCAAGACGAGATTAGAAGGATGAGAAATTTTTGTTGAAAACTGTCCAAAATTGTCGTTA
The DNA here is from genome assembly GCF_020379485.1 of Brassica napus. Taxonomy (NCBI): domain Eukaryota; kingdom Viridiplantae; phylum Streptophyta; class Magnoliopsida; order Brassicales; family Brassicaceae; genus Brassica; species Brassica napus. Next base: position 214,025 of record NW_026014511.1, read on the forward strand.
AGTTTCTTAACTAAATTCTGACCAGTTTAATACCTTCACCATCTATTCTGCTCGCTTTCTCAGTAAATCAGTCACATGAGCTGCACCTACCTGCTTGCTTGCTTCACTAAAGTCACATGAAAGTCACAAGCTGGTTGCTTGTTTAATAAAAACAAAATAATCTTTCTTCAAAGGAGGGAAATGACAGCAACTTGCTTTGGTTTAAGTAAACCCTCAGCTGAAGCAACCCCTCATGCTATAAAATTCCTTCTCCTCTGTTCTGGACGTCCTGTTGCACAATAAAAATCAGAGAAAATTTAAGAGAGAAAGAGAGAAAGAAAAGAGAAAAATCTGTGAGAAAAACTCATGCAAAAAATTCAGAGAAAAAATCAGAGAAGAGAAGTGAGCATGGACGACCCTTTCTCACCCTTCTGTGAATTTAATCAGTGAGTTTTGGAGTGTTTAAGAGCTGAAGATTTGGCGTCCTGAAGTAGAGAATCCCCCATGTTCTTCAGCCTTTGATTTTGATCGGTTAATTCGTGGTTAGCTTGAAGAGAGACAACCAGTCAAGTTTAATTAGTTGAGTAAAACCGATGACCAAGGAGAGTATTCGGATCAGCCGGATCCTTGTGATGGTTCTGAACCGAGAGTGATCCAGAAGTGAGGTGTGATTAGCTTGAGCTCGAGTCTAGTCTTCCTTAGCCAATCTCATGGATTTAAAGGTGAGTCTAGATAGATGATGAATGAATTATGAAAGAGTATGCATGATTGCATATTGAATATGGTTGATTAATTAAGAATTAATCATGAATTAATTAAGGGATATTCATTGATTAATTAAGGATTAATCATGGATTAATTAAGGAGTAATTATGGTTGATTGATTAAGTATTATCCCTTGATCTATATTTATATATGAAGTATTTATCTAGTTTAAATACTTAAGAATTAATAAGAATAATTCTTTGAGGTTATCCCGAGCCTTAGTACTTGTTCTCAAGTACTAATCTATAAGTATTCTATTAATAAGTGTGAATCATGTGAAGTCTTATTGTATACTCACTCTCCCGAAAGTCCCGCATTGCCGTGAATTTGTCCTGCGATATGGATCAAGGTCATGAAGACACGATGATGGGGTCGCACCCTGGAGGCCGTGTAACTGCATGCAGCGTTGGATGTTCTATCTTGGAATATCTGATGGAGATGATGGTTATATTTATTCCCCGTTAGGCTCGGTTAGCCTTGGTGGTTTTCCGGGTTTAGCATATATATATATATTAAGAGTATGAGTGATTGGCGGGTATCGTGGAGGTGATGTTTAAGACATATTCATTTGGATGGATTGAGAGGCCTTATAATTATATTAATTATGGAATATAATTCCACTGCATTCAAATGGTGTCGCTTGCTCAGGATACTATTGATATGTGTTTGGGTGTGGGATTAGACTCACTGAGTAAACTAGTTACTCATGACTCATTTGATATGCAGGTAACCAGTAGGTGGGAGACCTTTACTCTAGGACAGGAAGGAACGGCATTAGCCAGCGGTAGTTTTATTATCCTTGCAGTCGTTTTGATATACTTTATGTATAAGGTTTGTTGACCGAAAACCTCGAGGTTAATCTATAAGATTTTGTAAGATTTTTTTAAATGAATAAGTATATAGTGTATAAAGAATGTTTTTAAAGTACGGGTTCCAAATGATATTAGTCCTTTTCCGGACGAACCAACTATTGGGTATTACTCTTAAGGTTGTAAAGCCTCGGTTGTACCTAATAGGATATGTGTACTTAGGCGGTTGGCCTAAGGTACCTGGATTTATTTCGGGAACTTCGGGTTAGTCGTTTATGTACACATTGTGGCTTCTCGGTTTGGTTTCAGTTACGAGTGATCGGCTGTGCATGTTCTTGTTTGATTGTTGCACGGCTGGTCGAGTCAACTTATACTTAGACCAGATCGGGGGTGTCACAAAGGTGGTATCAGAGCATGGTTATACGATGCTTGAATGGGACTTGTTTCAAACGTTTTTCGAGTCAAAATGAGTCGCAAGGATAATTAGGATGTGCTGGCTGGTTCCTTCATCTTAGGATAGATAGTCATGGGTAGTTACCTTACTGTTATGTTTCATACGAGATGCATCAAGACAAGCTCGTTGGAGTGGAGTGTACTTAGCAATTTTGATCCTGTCAAGATCGAGATTTCTACAGTCATGATTGAGCTTTCTACCGTCATGATTCGGTTTGTTATCGTCATGTTTTGGTTCAATCCGGTCATGCTTCAATTCATTATCATCATGCTCGGATGAGCTAACGACGTGCTCGGGTTTGCTACCATCATGCTCGGAGTTGGTATCATCATGCTTTCCTGCGGTCCCTACAATTTCAAGTGTGGATATCGATATTCAAAGACATATGACACAGAGTTGACACATCAATTACATCTTCGGCCCGTGTTTTATTGAAGTCAAAGTTGACGTTGTTGGTGATGATCCGATTCAGAATATCCGACTTCATATGACTTATTCTTTCGGCTGCTCATTTCAATCCAGCTTATGCCCAAACGTACCAGAACCAGAGACGTACAAGCCTAATTGATTCAGCACTTGTTTCAAGCTTAACGTTGGTGGCGGAGATAGTTCAGCAGTAGTACAAGACGATGGACGCACCAGCACCATTCCGTTGCAACAAGATATCTTGAAGTTTGTGAACAAGATAAAGAAGTTGGGACAACACCGACAAGTACTAAATCATTCGATGTATATTTTGTATAGAGGAAGATTTCGAATGCAACACTAGGAGCAGAACAACTAACATGGCCCATTGTTCAGAAGATAACAAGAAGGATATGGAACCATACATCATCAAGAATGATACAGTAAGTTGGTGATTAAGCGTCAAGCATTATTTGGGAAATGTTAGTCCAAGTTAGGCGGATTTCTTTCGAGAGTTCAAGATGGAGTGTTTTCTAAACAAAACATGGGACCGATATGGAGTTCGCACATTGATATGTTTCCGCCAAGATTTCGAAGTCAAGTTAATCTGATTCATCCATTATGGTTTGGAGGATGATCTAAAGATCATGAAGATGTACTATTGTGACTTAGCCATTAATCTCAGAGTAACCCAAACTATAAAGCTTAAGAGCTATGAGGAGTTGGTGGAGGATCACATGAATTCTATAGAAGCCGTTTTTACTGAAGAAGTTTACCAAGTCATGCAGATTATTTAACTATCAACCTATTCAGATAGAAGGTCAGTTTCAAGTAATGAATCAAGAAAGTCGATGGAGATAATTTTTGTTGGACGTTTCATCAGATCAAGACCGAGGACCCTGAGTTGTTTTGGTTTTGGCTAGCAAGGAGAGTAAGGTGATGATTGTTCAAGTATATAAAATCCTCGATCGCTTATGTCATTCGCGCTTCGGTGGTGCAAGTAATGAGTACAGAGGTTTTCCTACCATGGCCCATGAAGTCACCCGATCTTTTTACCTATACCTAGGGTACCGCTTGTTAAAATTGTTCGCTTTCCTTACCATTAGTCACTAACTAAGTGTTTGGCTATTTGGGTAGAGTCTACACTTTATAGTTGCCTGGACCGTCAAAACCTCTCTAAAGGTCCAATCACAGGTTTGCTTCTTATCCCATTGCGTGTTGTGTGCATTTTAAAAATTTATGAATGATTAAATAAATAAGTGAAGAAGTGATCAAGGTGTCGTATGAGACCTTGCCTATGGACGGAATTTTCCGCCCATATTGTGTTTGATGCGTCATTGTTTTAGGAAGGATTCACTTTAGTGAATTCAGGTACACTGTTCTTATTCGTGGAAGTACTGGCTGCCATTTAGAGTTATGGTATGCCTTCGTATCTCATCCCCATTCCTTAGTACTTCCATTAGAGCGGTTTGTTTCTATCTAGAGTGAGATTGGCTATCTAGTTATCGAGCTCAATTAGGATATTAAGGAAAGAAGTCTTTTGAAGAGGACCAGTTATTGTTGGCCTACAATGGTATTCTACCAAGTATTGGAGCATCGTTCGTATCAGTCTTGGGAGTTGAAGACCTCTTGGGAAAAGGTGAAGATGTGTATTCCATTATCTTGATCATTAGGAAAAGAGAAGATGATAAGGATCAGATAGCTAGAGAATTTGAAGTTATGCTTAAGGAATTGGAAGAGTTGTTGCTATCTAGAAGTAAGCTGTTCAATATTCTTGTTCAACCTGGATTCACTGCAATAGCCTAGGGATTTCACCAAGTGATTCTAGTTGAGTTCTAGTAGTAGTTAAAAGATTATGAAGAGCGTCTCAGATAGATCAGAAGTGTAAAGAATACTGTAAGTGAAATCATTCTTGGAATGGGGGAGTGTGTTTATTTGAGAGTAGCACCCTTGGTCTGAATCATGTTAGCGTGATTGATCGTGCATGTTCTTGTTTGATTGTTGCACGGTTAATCAAGTTGCCATTGACCAGACTGAAGATGTTACCTTCACGTATGGCACATCACCTAACGTTCCATATTTCCATGTTATTGAACTGGAGGAAAGCAGATAGAAAGGTTTCAGAAGTAATGGTATTCAGAGATTCAACAATGTCAAAGGAAGTATGTAGACCGCAGTATATGAAAGTTTATATGTGCGATGAAGAATTGGTTATCGTGAAAGTGTTTGCTCAGAAAAGAAAGAATTGCTTTAGAAAAGTTGAGGAAATCCGCAAATCTGTTATTTGGTCTGTACCGAGTTGTTCAGAGTTGAAATGGTTATCTGTTGACCGGAACTTCTTTTAGTTATGCTATTGGTGAGCCGATTTTGCGTAATCTTATATCAGACCCAGTATGATAGAACTGCTGAGACGAGAAAACTTGTAACCCTATTTAGCCTATCCTAAAGGTCCTTTGCGGATAGGTGAGCACCATATCAGAAGATTGGAGAAAAGGAAAAATTTGTAAAAGTTCAAGTATTTGGGGAACCATCAGTTGTTTTGACACGGGCAGATGAGGATAAGTTCAGAGTTGGTTATCTTAAACTTCTTGCAGAGACTCCAGTGTTCAGTAAAAGTCTGTACAGCTATGTTTTGAGAATTCTGGGACAAATTCTTTTTAAGGGGGGAAAAATGTAATAACCCTCACGAGCCAGTTAATTTTTGGTCGAGAAAAACTCCGCTCGACCAGTTTGGAGTTGGTCGATCAGATTTAAAAATAAAGTCGACCCGGTGAATTAATACCTCGACGGGACTGTCTTGTGGTCGAAAGGCCTCTCATTGATAGTTCTGGTAGAGTGTTAATAATGTTGGTCGAATTTTATTTAAGCTAGGCAAGCTTAGTTGAAAGCAAGACGAGATTCGAAGGATGAGAAATTTTAGTTGAAAACTGTCCAAAATTGTCGTTAAGTTTCTTAACTAAATTCCAACCAGTCCAATACCTGCACCAGCTATTCTGCTTGCTTTCTCAGTAAATCAGTCACATGAGCTGCACCTACCTGCTTGCTTGCTTCACTAAAGTCACATGAAAGTCACAAGCTGGTTGCTTGTTTAATAAAAACAAAATAATCTTTCTTCAAAGGAGGGAAATGACAGCAACTTGCTTTGGTTTAAGTAAACCCTCAGCTGAAGCAACCCCTCATGCTATAAAATACCTTCTTCTCTCTTCTGGACGTCCTGTTGCACAATAAAAACCAGAGAAAATTTAAGAGAGAAAGAGAGAAAGAAAAGAGAAAATCTGTGAGAAAAACTCATGCAAAAAATTCAGAAAAAAAATCAGAGAAGAGAAGTGAGCATGGACGACCCTTTCTCACCCTTCTGTGAATTTAATCTGTGAGTTTTGGAGTGTTTAAGAGCTGAAGATTTGGCGTCCTGAAGTAGAGAATCCCCATGTTCTTCAGCCTTTGATTTTGATCGGTTAATTCGTGGTTAGCTTGAAGAGAGACAACCAGTCAAGTTTAATTAGTTGAGTAAAACCGATGGCCAAGGAGAGTATTCGGATCAGCCGGATCCTTGTGATGGTTCTGAACCGAGAGTGATCCAGAAGTGAAGTGTGATTAGCTTGAGCTCGAGTCTAGTCTTCCTTAGCCAATCTCATGGATTTAAAGGTGAGTCTAAATAGATGATGAATGAATTATGAATGAGTATGCATGATTGCATATTGAATATAGTTGATTAATTAAGAATTAATCATGAATTAATTAAGGGATAATCATTGATTAATTAAGGATTAATCATGGATTAATTAAGGAGTAATTATGGTTGATTGATTAAGTATTATCCCTTGATCTATATTTATATATGAAGTATTTATCTAGTTTAAATACTTAAGAATTAATAAGAATAATTCATTGAGGTTATCCCGAGCCTTAGTACTTGTTCTCAAGTACTAATCTATAAGTATTCTATTAATAAGTGTGAATCATGTGAAGTCTTATTGTATACTCACTCTCCCGAAAGTCCCGCATTGCCGTTAATTTGTCCTGCGATATGGATCAAGGTCATGAAGACACGATGATGGGGTCGCACCCTGGAGGCCGTGTAACTGCATGCAGCGTTGGATTTTCTATCTTGGAATATATGATGGAGATGATGGTTATATTTATTCCCCGTTAGGCTTGGTTAGCCTTGGTGGTTTTCCGGGTTTACATATATATATATTAAGAGTATGAGTGATTGGCGGGTATCGTGGAGGTGATGTTTAAGATAGATTCACATGGATGGATTGAGAGGCCTTATAATTATATTAATTATGGAATATAATTCCACTGCATTCAAATGGTGTCGCTTGCTCGGGATACTATTGATATGTGTTTGGGTGTGGGATTCGACTCACTGAGTAAACTAGTTACTCATGACTCATTTGATATGCAGGTAACCAGTAGGTGGGAGACCTTTACTCTAGGACGGGAAGGAACGGCATTAGCCAGCGGTAGTTTTATTATCCTTGCGGTCGTTTTGATATACTTTATGTATAAGGTTTGTTGACCGAAATCCTCGAGGTTAATCTATAAGATTTTGTAAGATTCTTTTAAATGAATAAGTATATAGTGTATAAAGAATGTTTTTAAAGTACGGGTTCCAAATGATATTAGTCCTTGTCCGGACGAACCAACTATTGGGTATTACTCTTAAGGTTGTAAAGCCTCGGGTTGTACCTAATAGGATATGTGTACTTAGGCGGTTGGCCTAAGGTACCAGGATTTATTTCGGGAACTTCGGGTTAGTTGTTTATGTACACATTGTGGCTTCTCGGTTTGGTTTCAGTTACGAGTGATCGGCTGTGCATGTTCTTGTTTGATTGTTGCACGGCTGGTCGAGTCAACTTATACTTAGATCAGATCGAGGGTGTCACATCTGTGGCTGTCAGTGTGTGTCCGTGTGTGTTTGTGGGTGTCCGCCAGCACACACAGGACGGCCGTGGCTGTCCATGGCTGTCCGTCAGCACACACAGGACGTCCGTGTGTGTCCGTTAGCACACCAGGACGTCCGTGTGTGTCCGTGTGTGTTCATGTGTGTCCGTCAGCACACACATGACGTCTGTGGCTGTCCATCAGTACACATATCAGCACGCTGGTCCTTGGACTCAGCACACTGGCCCTTCTCGTGGACTGTTTGGGTGATTTTGGCCCACGTGGGCCGTCTGTTCAGTACACACTGGACGTCTGTGGGTGTCCGCCAGCACACACAGGACGTCCTTGGCTGTCCGTGGCTGTCTGTGTGTGTCCGTGTGTGTCAGTTAGCACACACAGGACGTCCGTGGCTGTCCATCACTACACATATCAACACGCTGGTCCTTGGACTCAGCATGCTGGCCCTTCCCGCGGACTGTTCGGGTAATTTTGGCCCACGTGGGCTGTCTGTTCAATACACACAGGACGTCCGTGGGTGTCCGTCAGCACACACAGGACGTCCGTGTGTGTCTGTTAGCACACACATGACGTCTGTGGCTGTCCGTGTGTATCCGTGTGTGTTCGTCAGCCCACACAGGACGTCCGTGGCTGTCCATCAGGACACATATCAGCATGTTGGTCCTTGGACTCAGCACGCTGACCCTACCCGTTGACTGTTTGGGTGATTTTGGCCCACGTGGGCTGTCTGTTCAGTACACACAGTCGGACACCCACGGACGTCCGTGGCTGTCCGTGTGTGTCCGTGTGTGTCCATCTGTGTCCCTCAGCACACACAGGACGTCCATGGCTGTCCATCAGTACACATATCAGCACGTTGGTCGTTGAACTCAGCACGCTGGCCCTTCCCGTGGACTGTTTGGGTGATTTTGGCCAACGTGGTCTGTCAGTTCAGTACACACAGGACGTCCGTGGGTGTCCGCCAGCACACACAGGATGTCCGTGGCTGTCTGTGGCTGTCTGTCAGCACACACATGACGTCCGTGGCTGTCTGTGTGTGTCCGTCAGCACACATAGGACATCCGTGGGTGTCCGTTAGCACACACAGGACATCCGTGTGTGTCCGTCAGCACACACAGGACGTCCGTGGCTGTCCGTGTGTGTCCGTGTGTGTCCGTCAGCACACACATGACGTCTGTGGTTTTCCATCAGTACACATATCAGCACGTTGGTCCTTGGACTCAGAACGCTGGCCCTTCTCGTGGACTTTTAGGGTGATTTTGCCCATGTGGGCTGTCTGTTCAGTACACACAGGACGTCTGTGAGTGTCCACCAGCACACACAGGACGTCCGTGGCAGTTCGTCAGCACACACAGGACGTCTGTGGCTGTCTGTGTCTGTCCGTGTGTGTCCGTCAGCACACACAGGACATCTGTGGCTGTCCGTGTGTGTCCGTCAGCACACACAGGACGTCTGTGGCTGTCCATCAGTACACATACCAGCACGCTGGTCCTTGGACTCAGCACGCTGGTCCTTCCCGTGGACTGTTCGGGTCATTTTGGTCCACGTGGGCTGTCTGTTCAGTACACACAGGACGTCCGTGGGTGTCCGTCAGCACACACAGGACGTTTGCGTGTTTCCGTCAGCACACACAGGACGTCCGTGGCTATCTGTGTGTGCCCGTCAGCACACACAGGACGTCCATGGCTGTCCATCAGTACACATATCTGCACGTTGGTCCTTGGACTCAGCACGCTGACCCTTCACGTGGACTGTTCGGGTGATTTTGGCCCACGTGGGCTGTCTGTTCAGTACACACATGACGTCCGTGGGTCTCCGTCAGCACACACAGGACGTCCTCGTGTGTCCGTCAGCACACACAGGACGTCCGTGGCTGTCCGTGTGTGTCCATGTGTGTCCGTCAGCACACACAGGACGTCTGTGGCTGTCCATCAGTACGCATATCAGCACGTTGGTCCTTGGACGTAGCACGCTGACCCTTCCCGTGGACTGTTCGGGTGATTTTGGCCCACGTGGGCTGTCCGTCAGCACACACAGGATGTCCGTGGGTGTCCGCCAGCACACACAGGACGTCCGTGGGTGTCCGTCAGCACACACAGGACGTCCAAGGCTGTCTGTGGCGGTCTGTCAGCACACACAGGGAGTCCGTGGCTGTCCGTGTGTGTCCGTGTGTGTCCGTCAGCACACACAAGACGTCCATGGCAGTCCATCAGTACACATATCAGCACGGGTCCTTGGACTCAGCACGTTGGCCCTTCCCGTGGACTGTTCGGGTGATTTTGGCCAACGTGGGCTGTCTGTTCAGTACACACAGGACGTCCGTGGGTGTCCGTCAGCACACACAGGACGTCCGTGTGTGTCCTTCAACACACACAGGACGTCCGTGGCTGTCCGTGTGTGTCCGTCAGCACACAGAGGACATCTGTGGCTGTCCGTGTGTGTCCGTCAGCACACACAGGACGTCCGCGGCTGTCCATCAGTACACATATCAGCACGTTGGTCCTTGGACTCTGCACGCTAACCCTTCTCGTGGACTGTTCGAGTGATTTTGGCCCACGTGGGCTGTCTGTTCAGTACACACAAGACGTCCGTGGGTGTCCGCCAGCACACAAAGGAAGTCCGCGGCTGTCCGTGGCTGTCCATCAGCACACACAGGTCGTCCGTGGCTGTCCGTGTGTGTCTGTGTGTGTCAGTTAGCACACACAGGACGTCCGTGGCTGTCCATCACTACATATATCAGCACGCTGGTCCTTGGACTCAGCATGCTGGCCCTCCCCGTGGACTGTTCGGGTGATTTTGGCCCACGTGGGCTGTCTGTTCAGTACACACAGGACGTCCGTGGGTGTCCGCCAGCACACACAGGACATCCGTGTGTGTCTGTTAGCACACACATGACGTCCGTGGCTGTCTATCAGTACACATATCAGCACGTTGGTCCTTGGACACAGCACGCTGACCCTACCCGTCGACTGTTTTGGTGATTTTGGCCCACGTGGGCTGTCTGTTCAGTACACACAGTCGGACACCCACGGACGTCCGTGGCTGTCCGTGTGTGTCCGTGTGTGTCCATCTGTATCCCTCAGCACACACAAGACGTCCATGGCTGTCCATCAGTACACATATCAGGACGTTGGTCCTTGAACTCAGCACGCTGGCCCTTCCCGTGGACTGTTTGGGTTATTTTGGCCCACGTGGGCTGACTGTTCAGTACACACAGGACGTCCGTGGGTGTCCGCCAGCACACACAGGATGTCCGTGGCTGTCTGTGGCTGTCCGTCAGCACACACATGACGTCCGTGGCTGTCTGTGTGTGTCCGTCAGCACACATAGGACATCCGTGGGTGTCCGTTAGCACACACAGGACATCCGTGTGTGTCCGTCAGCACACACAGGACGTCCGTGGCTGTCCGTGTGTGTCCGTGTGTGTCCGTCAGCACACACAGGACGTCCGTTGTAATGTCCCTAGTTCTTGATAAGGCCATCAGGACGGGCCATGGTACGAGGAGATGCACCAGTCAGGTCAAATGATCTAAAGACAAGAGTATCATGGTCCAAACAGAAGGTTAAGTGCATCAGATGGCTGAGACTTGACCAAGATAAGAAGGAAGGAAGCTAAAGAGAGCTGGACGAGTGGTCCGGATGCTCGACAAGGTCCGGAGGCAGCTCATTCAGCTAGGTGGAGCTGGAAGGGAGTTCACATAGTCTGAGCTAGCTCACTGGAGCTGGAGGAGTAGCTCACTCAGCTGGGGCAGCTAGCACTCAGCTCATCTCAGCTGGGTGGAGTGTCAGAGTCTTGGCCGGTCATTACGGATCATGGGTGGTTATGGTCCGGATCATGGACATGGGGTCCGATGGGTCTGAGGGACTCTGGCAAGTAAGCTATGTAAGTGGGCAAGCTATTGGGCCAGAGATCGATCAGCCCAAACGAAGAGAAGAGTAGTTGTGAGCGGTTGGACGGTTTGGGCGAAAAGGTGCAACCGCATGTGCCCCATCGTCCAATCAATGCTTCTGTTCGCCCAGAGCAGTTGGTGGGCTCTTCTCCTATAAATACAAGTCCCTCCTGTCGAAATTTCATCATCAGAAAGATAAGGGGAAAACTCTGCCCAATTCGTTACAGAAGTAAAGAAAGAAAAGAGAGAAGTTGGCCGCAAGGCAGTCCGTGTGAAGGTTTGGTGATTCCGGTGAGTTCTAGCCGTGGGCAAGGGAGACTCGATCGGAAATGGATACTAGACAGAAAGAGAAGACTGTGGAGAAGAGTTTGGGGACTTCCGAGCACACACCTAAGGTCCTGACAGGGATCGTGGTAAGGCTAAGGAGCCATGAAGACCTTGGCCGTGTGGGATGTGTGATGTAGTGATAGTTTGATACAGTGAACTTATGATAGCCTATTGTGCAACTGAATGATATGAATGATTTGTATGGATCACATTGACTTATATATATGAAATGATGTTTACCTTAAGCTTCCGCATTGTATTGTCTGACTACATGAACCTCAATGATTGAAAAATGACTTAGAAACTATTGGACTTAAACCGGCTGAAGTACACTTAGATATTAGGTAAGGCCGCGGACTGGTTGGATCAAGGGGTCCAGGTTTGGGTCTTACAAGTTGGTATCAGAGCATGCTTGATTCTAGGATCTTGTGTTAGGGCTGATCATCACACATCCGGCTGGGTCTCATGGCAGGTTTTGGTATTGGTTAACTTTGTTTTGTTCGAGGTTTGCAAACAAAAAATGTTATCCTAACCTTTGCCTTGTGTTTTGTCTTTGATGTCCTAAGGGAACTAGGAAGAGGTCTCGGAAAACTAAGGATTGGACAGGGGCGTCCGGTGCTGGAGATGCCTCAGTGCTTAATCCAGTGGAGTTGTCAGTCCCACCTACTGGTCGGACCGGGGAGGCCATCCTGACTGAAACTCAGATCAATCAAACTGAGGTTCAGCTGGGTGGAGAGGACAGGCAGCTGGAAGAGACCAGAGAACAGCTGAATGGAGCTGGAAGCCAGCTAGGTGCAGCTAGTGGGCAGCTGAGAGATGAACAGGATGGTGAAGCTGAGTCCTCAGAGACTGGTAACCGAGCTGATCCAAACGTCAAGAGAGATGGGCGGACTGGTCCGGTTGATCAGATGGCTGAGCCATCCATGAAGGAAGTACTTGATGCAATCAAGGTAATGGGAAGTCAGATGCGGGCAATGACCCAAGTGTTCACACCAGTAGTGAACTCATCAAAGGGTCAGACTACACAAGCTCAAGTGATAGCTCCTGGAGCTGGTGGACCTAGTGGTCAAGTAGCGCCTGTAGCTGAGGTGATTGAGCTGGATCCACCAGCTGGAACAGCTAAGAAGGTTGATTACCTGAAGGTGCTGGAGCACATCTCTCGGTTGGGAACAAAACACTTTGCTGGAAGTGTTGATCCTCTAGAGGCAGATGAGTGGAGGACCAGGCTGGTTCGCAATTTCAAATCCACTCGTTGCCCAGATGAGTATCAGAAGGACATTTCAGTCCACTGTCTGGAAGGGGATGCACACAACTGGTGGTTGGCCCTTGACAAGCGTACCAATGGTACCATTGATCGGTTTGCTGACTTTGAGATCGAGTTCAACCACAAGTACTTTCCAGCAGAGGCATGGGATCGTTCGGAGTCTCAATTCTTGGACTTGGTCCAGGGAAAGAGATCAGTTCGAGAGTATGAAGAGGAGTTTAACCGCCTTAGGCGCTTTGTGGGAAGGGAGCTGGAGGATGAGGCAGTCCAGGTCCGGAGGTTCATAAGAGGCCTTAGGGTCGAACTCAAGACCTACTGCTCAGTCCGTACCTTTCACACAGTGTCTGAGTTGGTGGAGAGGATGGCAATGCTGGAGACCAATCTGGCTGAAGAAAACAAGCAAAGACTAAACAGTGTGGTTGTGTCTTCTGGTCAGAGTGGTGACCGGAAGAGAAAGAGGGATGCGGCCGAAGGGGGTAAAACCTCAAGTGGTAGGCCTGAGTGTCCCAAATGTGGAAAACACCATGGAGGCGAGTGCTGGAAGGCTATGGGAGCTTGTACCCGTTGTGGTAAGATGTATCACTCAGCTCGAGACTGTCCTGGACCGGAGAGGAACCGTGGGCAAGGCTCAACCAGTGAGGCCAGGACTTGTCATCAGTGTGGCAAGAGAGGGCACGTCCGTGTGGACTGTCCTCAGTTGCAAACTGGACAAGGGAGGGGTCGTGTTGAGAACAACCGACCAGACCACAAGCAAGGCCAAACCTCAGCGCCTCGAGTCTATGAGCTTTCCAGGGATGTGGATGAGTCCGGACCCTTCAAGGCGATCACTGGTAAAAAGTCTAACCTTATTCTTTTTAAATTAAGTAGAACTGCATGGTAAGGAATCTAGGATGGACTAGATACTTAGATGAGGTCTTATGTAGGGACCTTATGTATTGGTGGTGTGGAAACACATGTACTATTTGATACTGGAGCTACACATAGCTTTGTGAGTCCAGATATGATTGGAAAAGGTATGTTCCAAATGGGAACCATGAATGATCTTGGCTTGGTGAGTGCAGCCGGTGGGCAAGTTATGCATTCACTAGGTCTGGTTAAAGACATTCAAGTGATGATCCAGGACAGGGTAATGCCTGTGGATCTGATTGTGGTCCGCCTTAAGAATCACGAGGTGATCCTAGGCATGGACTGGCTTGGCAGGAATCGGGCCACCTTAGACTGTCATCGAGGAAGGGTGCAGTTTGAGAGTGGGTGTGGACCCCCGATCAAGTACGAAGGTATTAATCCGGCCTCTGGATGCTTAGTGTTATCAGCAGTCCGTGCGGAAAGGATGCTGGAACAAGGTTGTGAGGCTTATTTAGCCACAATCACCACTAAGGAGGTCGTAGGGGTTGGTGGCCCGGACGGGATACCGCTGGTCAGTGAGTTCGAGGATGTGTTTAGGTCGCTACAGGGCATTCCCCCTGATAGGTCTGACCCATTCATAATAGAGCTGGAACCAGGGACGGCCCTAATGTCAAAGAGCCAATACCGCATGGCTCCAGTTGAAATGGCTGAGCTAAAGAAACAACTCGAGGAGTTGCTGGATAAAGGGTTCATACGCCCAAGTGTATCACCCTGGGGAGCACCAGTCCTCTTTGTTAAAAAGAAGGATGGTAGTTTCAGGTTGTGCATAGACTACAGAGGGCTGAACAGGGTTACTATAAAGAATAAGTACCCTTTGCCCGGGATTGATGAGTTGCTAGATCAGTTGAGGGGAGCCAAGTGGTTTTCAAAAATTTATTTGGCTTAAGGCTATCATCAAATCCCTATTGCATCAGAAGATGTAAGGAAGACAGCTTTCCGGACTAGGTATGGTCACTATGAGTTTGTGGTCATGCCATTCGGATTGACCAATGCACCAGCAGCCTTTATGAAGATGATGAATGGAGTTTTTCGAGATTTCTTAGATGAATTTGTAATCATCTTCATTGATGACATACTTGTATATTCTAAGACTCGAGAGGACCATGAGAGGCATCTCAGATTGGTGTTGGAACGGTTGAGAGAGCAGCAACTGTTTGCTAAGCTAAGCAAATGTAGCTTATGACAGAAGAGCATTGGCTTCCTAGGACATGTAGTGTCTGAGGAAGGAGTCTCAGTTGATCAAGAAAAGATCAAATGTATACAAGAGTGGCCGAGACCAAAGAATGCAACTGAAGTGAGAAGTTTCTTGGGTCTGGCCGGCTACTACAGGAAGTATGTCAAGGGGTTTGCTAGTGTGGCACAACCTATGACACAACTTACTGGAAAAGATGTCAAGTTCAAGTGGTCTGAAGCTTGTGAAAAGTGCTTTATAGCCTTGAAGGACATGCTGACCAGTGCACCAGTCCTGGTGTTACCTGAAGCCGACCAACCATATGTGGTGTACAAAGATGCATCCATCACTGGACTAGGCTGTGTGCTCACACAACATGGGAAGGTCATAGCATATGCCTCAAGGCAGCTCAGGAAACATGAGGGCAACTACCCAACCCACGACCTGGAGATGGCCGCAGTGGTATTTGCGTTGAAGATATGGAGATCATACTTGTATGGTGCCAAAGTTCAGATTCTCACTGACCACAAGAGCCTGAAGTACATATTCACTCAGCCTAAGTTGAATTTAAGACAAAGGCACTGGATGGAGTTTGTGGCCGACTATGATTTGGACATTGCCTATCACCCAGGCAAGGCCAATCTAGTGGCTGATGCATTAAGCAGGCGTAGGGCTGAAGTATCAGCAGAGAAGGAAGCAGAGATCTTGGAAGGGATGGTCCGGTCATTGAATCTAAACACCTTGGCCCGTGAGACTGAGCCTTTGGGCTTGGAGGCTGTGAACCAGGCTGATCTCCTTACAAGAATCCAACAAGCACAAGGCTCGGATGAGAATTTGCAAAAGGTTGCAAGGAATGACAAGACTGAGTACCAGATCACCAGCAATGGTACCATTTTGGTACATGGGAGGATCAGTGTTCCTGGTGACCGGAAACTAAAGGAAGAGATTATGAGACAAGCTCATAAGTCTAAGTTCTCTGTGCATCCGGGGCTAAACAAGATGTATAAAGACATCAAGAGGTATTAACATTGGATCAGAATGAAGGTTGATATAGCTGAGTGGGTGGCAAGGTGTCCTACTTGCCAACTTGTTAAAGCAGAGCATCAGGTCCCAAGTGGTTTACTTCAAAACCTCCCTATACCAGAGTGGAAGTGGGATCACATCACAAAGGACTTTGTGACTGGGTTCCTTACGACCAGGAACAAGAAGGATGCAATTTGGGTGATTGTAGATCGCCTGACCAAATCTGCACACTTCTTACCCATTAAAAAGGGTGATGGAGTGGATGAAATTGTAAAGGTTTATGTGAATGAGATAGTGAGGCTGTATGGAGTGCCGGCCAGTAGAGTCTCAGATAGAGACCCTCGGTTCACATCTTACTTCTGGAGGGCTTTTCAAAAGGCTCTAGGAACCAGAGTGAACATGAGTACATCTTATCATCCTCAAACGGATGGTCAATCAGAAAGAACCATCCAGACCTTGGAGGACATGCTAAGGGCATGTGTTTTAGACTGGGGCGATTCATGGGAAAAGCACTTGCCACTGGTGGAGTTTGCATACAACAACAGCTTTCACACCAGCATAGGCATGTCCCCTTATGAAGCATTGTATGGGCGGCCTTGCAGGACACCCTTATGCTGGACTCAAGTGGGGGAGCGCAGCATGATAGGTCCTGAGATTGTGGAAGAGACCACAGAGAAGATCAAGCTAGTCAAAGAGAAGATGAAGGAGGCACAGGACCGCCAGAAGAGTTATGCGGATAAGAGAAGGAAACATCTTGAGTTTGAGGTTGGTGATCTAATCTATCTCAAGATGATTACCTTCAAAGGTAGGGCAGGGTTTCTGGAAGAAGGAAACTGGACCCTAGGTTCTTAGGTCCATTCAGGATACTTGAAAGAGTTGGGGCAGTGGCTTACAAGTTGGATTTGCCATCTGCAATGGATGCTTACCATAATGTTTTCCATGTGTCTCAACTAAGAAAGTGTCTAACGGATCAGGACATTGTATTGCCTGAGATTCCAAAAGATCTTGGTAAGAACCTCACCTTAGAAACAAGGCCGGTTCGGATCATTGATCGGATGGAAAAGGCAATGAGAAGGAAAACAGTCCCTATGCTTAAAATAGTATGGGAATTCAATGGCAAAGACATTATAACTTGGGAAACAGAGGCAAGAATGAAAGCTGAGTATCCTGAGTGGTATGGTCAATATGAGGGTGGTGAACCATCGAGTTTGAACTCGGGGACGAGTTCCTTCCAAGTGGGGGAGACTTGTCATGTCCCTAGTTCTAGATAAGGCCATCAGGACGGGCCATGGTAAGAGGAGATGCACCAGTCAGGTCAAATGATCTAAAGACAAGCGTATCATGGTCCAAACAGAAGGTTAAGTGCATCAGATGGCTGAGATTTGACCAAGATAAGAAGGAAGGAAGCTAAAGAGAGCTGGACGAGTGGTCCGGATGCTGGAAAAGGTCCGGAGGCAGCTCATTCAGCTAGGTGGAACTGGAAGGGAGTTCACATAGTCTGAGCTAGCTCACTAGAGCTGGAGGAGTAGCTCACAAAGCTGGGGCAGCTAGCACTCAGCTCATCTCAGCTGGGTGGAGTGTTGGAGTCTTGGCCGGTCATTACGGATCATGGGTGGTTATGGTCCGGATCATGGACATGGGGGTCCGATGGGTCTGAGGGACTCTGGCAAGTAAGCTATGTAAGTGGGCAAGCTATTGGGCCAGAGATCGATCAGCCCAAACGAAGAGAAGAGCAGTTGGGAGCGGATGGACGGTTTGGGCGAAAAGGCGCAACCGCATGTGCCCCATTGTCCAATCAATGCTTCTGTTCGCCCAGAGCAGTTGGTGGGCTCTTCTCCTATAAATACAAGTCCCTCCTGTCGACATTTCATCATCAGAAAGATAAGGGGAAAACTCTGCCCAATTCGTTACAGAAGTAAAGAAAGAAAAGAGAGAAGTTGGCCGCAAGGCAGTCCGTGTGAAGGTTTGGTGATTCCGGTGAGTTCTAGCCGTGGGCAAGGGAGACTCGATCGGAAATGGATACTAGACAGAAGGAGAAGACTGTGGAGAAGAATTTGGGGACTTCCGAGCACACACCTAAGGTCTTGACAGGGATCGCGGTAAGGCTAAGGAGCCATGAAGACCTTGGCCGTGTGGGATGTGTGATGTAGTGATAGTTTGATACAATGAACTTATGATAGACTATTGTGCAACTGAATGATATGAATGATTTGTATGGCTCACATTGACTTATATATATGAAATGATGTTTACCTTAAGCTTCCGCATTGTATTGTCTGACTACATGAACCTCAATGATTGAAAAATGACTTAGAAACTATAGGTCTTTAACCGGCTGAAGTACACTTAGATATTAGGTAAGGCCGCGGACTGGTTGGATCAAGGGGTCCAGGTTTGGGTCTTACATCCGTGGCTGTCCATCAGTACACATATCAGCACGTTGGTCCTTGGACTCAGAACGCTGACCCTTCTCGTGGACTGTTTGGGTGATTTTGCCCACGTGGGCTGTCTGTTCACTACACACAGGACGTCTGTGGGTGTCCGCCAGCACACACAGGACGTCTGTGGCTGTTCGTCAGCACACACAGGACATCCGTGGCTGTCCGTGTGTGTCCGTCAGCACACACAGGACGTCCGTGGCTGTCCATCAGTACACATACCAGCACGCTGGTCCTTCCCGTGGACGGTTTGGGTCATTTTGGCCCACGTGGGCTGTCTGTTCAGTACACACAGGACATCCGTCAGCACATACAGGATGTTCGTGTGTTTCCGTCACCACACACAGGACGTCCGTGGCTATCTGTGTGTGTCCGTCAGCACACACAGGACGTCCATGGCTGTCCATCAGTACACATATCTGCACGTTGGTCCTTGGACTCAGCATGCTGACCCTTCCTGTGGACTGTTCGGGTGATTTTGGCCCACGTGGGCTGTCTGTTAAGTACACACAGGATGTCCGTGGGTGTCCGCCAGCACACACAGGACGTCTGTGGCTGTCCGTCAGCACACACAGGACGTCGGTGGCTGTCTGTGTGTGTCCATCAGCACACACAGGACGTTTGTGGCTGTCCATCAGTACATATACCAGCACGCTGGTCCTTAGACTCAGCGCGCTGGCCCTTCTCGTGGAATGTTCGGGTGATTTTGGCCCACGTGGGCTGTCTGTTCAGTACACACATGACGTATGTGGGTCTGCGTCAGCAAACACAGGACGTCCGTGTGTGTCCGTCAGCACACACAGGACGTCCGTGGCTGTCCGTGTGTGTCCATGTGTGTCCGTCAGCACACACAGGACGTCCATGACTGTCCATCAGTACACATATCTGCACGTTGGTCCTTGGACTCAGCACGCTGACCCTTCCCGTGGACTGTTCGGGTGATTTTGGCCCACGTGGGCTGTCTGTTAAGTACACACAGGACGTCCGTGGGTGTCCGCCAGCGCACACATGACGTCCGTGGCTGTCCTTCAGCACACACATGACGTATGTGGCTGTCCGTGTGTGTCTGTGTGTGTCCGTCAGCACACACAAGACGTTTGTGGCTGTCCATCAGTACACATATCAGCACGCTGGTCCTTAGACTCAGAGCGCTGGCCCTTCACGTGGACTGTTCGGGTAATTTTGGCCCACGTGGGCTGTCTGTTCAGTACACACATGACGTCCGTGGGTCTCCGTCAGCACACACAGGACGTCCGTGTGTGTCTGTCAGCACACACAGGACGTCCGTGGCTGTCCGTGTGTGTGTCCATGTGTGTCCGTCAGCACACACAGGATGTCCGTGGCTGTCCATCAGTACACATATCAGCACGTTGGTCCTTGGACGTAGCACGCTGACCCTTCCCGTGAACTGTTCGGGTGATTTTGGCCCACGTGGGCTGTCTGTTCAGTACACACAGGACGTCCGTGGGTGTCCGCCAGCACACACAGGACGTCCGTGGCTGTCCGTCAGCACACACAGGACGTCCGTGGCTGTCCGTGTGTGTCCATCAGCACACACAGGAAGTCCATGGCTGTCCATCAGTACACATATAAGCACGCTAGTCCTTGGACTCAGCACGCTGGCCCTTCCCGTGGACTGTTTGGGTGATTTTGGCCAATGTGGGCTGTCTGTTCAGTACACAAAGGACGTCCGTGGGTGTCCACCAGCAGACACAGGACGTCCAAGGCTGTCTGTGGCTGTCCGTCAGCACACACAGGACGTCTGTGGCTGTCCGTGTGTGTCCGTGTGTGTCCGTCAGCACACACAAAACGTCCATGGCTGTCCATCAGTACACATATCAGCACGGGTCCTTCGACTCAGCACGTTGGCCCTTCCCGTGGACTGTTTGAGTGATTTTGGCCAACGTGGGCTGTCTGTTCAGTACACACAGGACGTCTATGGGTGTCCGTCAGCACACAGAGGACGTCCGTGTGTGTCCTTCAACACACACAGGACGTCCGTGGCTGTTCGTGTGTGTCCGTCAGCACACAGAGGACGTATGTGGCTGTCCGTGTGTGTCCGTCAACACACACATCACGTCCGCGGCTGTCCATCAGTACACATATCAGCACGTTGGTCCTTGGACTCAGCACGCTGACCCTTCTCTTGGACTGTTCGGGTGATTTTGGCCCACGTGGGCTGTCTGTTCAGTACACAAAAGACGTCCGTGGGTGTCCGCCAGCACACAAAGGAAGTCCATGGCTGTTCGTGTGTCTCCGTGTGTGTCCATCTGTGTCCGTCAGCACACACAGGACGTCTGTGGCTTTCCATCAGTACACATATCAGCACGTTGGTCCTTGGACTCAGCACGCTGGCCCTTCCCGTGGACTGTTCATGTGATTTTGGCCCAAGTGGGCTGTCTGTTCAGTGGGTGTCCGCCAGCACACACAGGACATCCGTGGCTGTCCGTGTGTGTCTGTATGTGTCTGCCAGCACACACAGGACGTCTGTGGCTGTCCATGAGTACACATATCAGCACGCTGGCCCTTGGACTCAGCACGATGGCCCTACCCGTGGACTGTTCGGGTGATTTTGGCCCACGTGGGCTGTCTGTTCACTACACAAAGGACGCCCGTGTGTGTCCATCAGCATATTGTGACTTTAATCAGTGAGTATTTGTGTGGTAAAGAGTTGGAGATTTGGTGTCCTGAAGTTGAGAATCACCCATGTTCTTTAGCCTTTGATTTTAATCGGTAAAGATATAAGTTGTTGTGTGGATAAGTTTTATATGAGCATTTCTGTTCGATTGACTGCAATTCAGCTTTGTTCTGATTGAGTCCGACCTTTTCTTGATGTGGTACTGATCAGGTTTGGCGTGGCCTCATCGTAAGGTGGAGTATCAGTTGAGTTCAGACAGTGTTTTATTTGAACCGGTAAACTGTTTTGCCTTTTGATCCAGATCAGTTTAGATTGTAACCAGCTAGCTGAGTTGTTGTTCTTCCTCTCTGGATTAATTTCTTAATCCCTTGTGTTGATTTATATTAGTTCAGTTGATGGTCCCCTAGCATCTAGACAACTTAACTGAAACGATTTATCTTTGAACCGAACTGAAGCTGCCTTGAACTTGCCTTTGTAGCTTTCCTGAATCTTGAACTGTGGGATAGTACCAGACTGATTAACCTTTTTTCCAACCGTTCTGTTATTGGTACAGATGGTCAAGGATAGTGTTCGGATCAGCCGGATCCTTGTGGTGGTTTTAAATCGAGAATATTCCAGAAGTCGAGTGTGATTAGCTTGAGCTCGAGTATAGTCTTCCTTAGCCAATCACATGGATTTAAAGGTGAGTCTAGATAGATGATTAAAGAGTTATAAATTTGTGTTGCATGATTGAAAATGTAGATGATTGATAGGCTTTGTCTCTTGATCAAATATTGAATTGGTGAGGTGTTTACTTAGTGTAAACAATTAATAAATATTTATGAATGATCATAGAGGTTTATTCCAAACCTTAGTACTTGTTCTCAAGTACTAATACATATGTATAATATTAAATATATAAGTATAAATCATGTGAAGTCTTATTGTATACTCACTCTCCCGAAAGTTCCCGAATTACCGTGAATTGTTCCTGCGATACGGAACAAGGTTACGAAGACACGATGATGGGGTCGCACCCTGGAGGTCGTATAACTGCATGCAGCATTAGATGTTCGATCTTGGAATATCTAATTGAGATGATGGTTATATTTATTTCCCCGCTAGGCTCAGTTAGCCTTGGTGGTTTTCCGGGTTTAGTATATATATATTATAAGTATATATGATGGGTGTCGTGGAGATGATGTTTAAGATAAGATTCACATTGATGGAATGATGGGCCTTATATATACATTCTTATTAGTTATGGAATATATTTCCACTGCAAAAAAATGGAGTTGATTGCTTGAGATATTATTAATATATGTTAGGGTGAGGGACTAGGCTCACTGAGTAAACTAGTTACTCATGACTCATTTGTGAAGCAGGTAACCAATAGGCGGGAGACCTTACTCTAGGACAGGAAGGAACATCATTAGCCAGCGGTAGTTTTATTATCCTTGCAAAGGCGTTTTGATATTTCTTATTTATAAGATTTATTGACGGAAAACCTCGAGGTCAATTTATAACAAATTTTGTAAGATGCTTTTGATTGATATATAAAGAATGTTTTTTTAAAGTACAGGTTCCATATGATATTAGTCCTTGTCCGAACAAACTAACTATCGGGTATTGCTTGTCGGGTTGAAAAGCCTAGAGTTATATCCGATAGGAGTGTTGGTGTTCTTTGGTTGTTGGTCTAAGGAGATCGGAAGTATTCTGAGAACCTCGGATCGACCATCGAAGAACATCGACCGTGTCATTTCCGGTCATCTACGATCGGGGGTGTCAAAAAGGTGGTATCAGAGCATGGTTATACGATGCTAGAATGGTACTGTCACGCCCCCAATCCTGAATAGGATTGTTGGGACGGCCAGGGTTCGAGGAAACGTACAAGCCAGTCTTGAGACATCAAGGCAAGCGTTCCATGGTCGAGAAAGAAGGTTAAGGATATAAGGAAACTTAGACTTAACCTTATACGAGCTAAGTGTCAGCTAGGACGAGTAAGACGGTAGCTAGGACGAAGTGGACGAGTAGCTCGGCCAGCTCAAGGAAGCTAGGTTCAGTTCACTCCAGCTCAGTCCCTACTAAGTCAGCTCCACTATCTGGACTACTAGCTCACTCAGCTGAGGCAGCTGAGTGTCAGCTCATCTCAGCTAGACGGACTGTCCGGGCTTTAGGCCGATGGTCCGGGTCTGGGTCAGTGGCGGGCTGGGAGGTCCGGCCATGAGGCCATGGGCTGTTGGGTCCTTGGGCAAGGCTGTGGGCTGTGTCCAGGAGGCCTGGGGCGTGGGTTGGGCTTGTGGCCGACCCCAAACCCAATCAGAAAGGGCGAAGGGATGCAAGTGGCCGAAAGGGGGCAACTCTTGGCCGATGGTGCCCATTCGCTAGCAAGTCGTGCCTGTTCGTGGGGCAAGACTTACCCCCTCGTTTTCTATAAATATAGGGGCTCTCTGGTCGATTTCATTATCCAATTCCAGAGTAAAATACTCAGAGAAAAACGTAGAGAGAAAGAAAGAGAGAAAGAGAGAGTTCCGGCCAAGAGAAAGGCCGATCGTGGTGGTGTTGTGTTCCGGCGACTCTGATCGTTTGAGAACTAACTCCGGTCAAGAATGGGAGATCAAGACAAGGAGAAGAGCATGGAGAACCCAGATGTGGTTCACAAGGTATGTGATGGGCCGTGGCTCCATCAGACCGAACGGACGGTCCATGCGACCACACCGCGGCTCTGGTCGGTTCCTAAGTCCCATCCGGCTCTCCTTATCTATTTCAATTCGTTTCTCTTCTCTTCTCTCTGGTTAAACACGAAAGGTTGTGTTGGTTGAGTCCAAGGGACACGTCCCTAGGCTTTGGCCGAACATAACCAGACCGCTAGCCTTGACACGGGTCGGTTAGACGGATGATCCGATCGCACCAAGACTGGGCGGTTAGGACGAACGGTTGGGAATGACCCAAAGGGCACGAGTTGTCAAGAGTCATGAGTGTTCAAAGGTTGTGAGTTGCCAAAGGGTGTCAGGGACCAAAAGGTACGAGTTACCAAAGGTTGCGAACATCAAAAGGTACGAGAACCAGGAGGCACGATTGGCCAAAGGGTGCATGTTCCAAACGGTGTCTTTCGGGACAGGTTAGGACCGATCCTTATGGATCAGCCTATGGCTTGTCTAGTTAAGACAAGGTCACGGTTTGTCTAAGCCAAGGTAGAGTCGCAAGGTCTGACCGGTTGCTAAGCCTTCCGGATTAGGCTTGAGGCTTACTAGGCCGATTGGATCCAGGCCTAAGGCCGGATCAGGTAAGGGAGTCCGTTGGGCCATTGAGCCGGACTCCATTGGCCGGTCGCACCTAGATTCTATCCGGATAGACGGATTGGTCTTTGGGGACGATCCGGATCTGTTCGTGTGTTCTGTTATCTATTCTGGACTATCTATCTGATTCTAAGTCAAGGGGTGGTTGGTTGAATGACTTAGGATACGGTAGGTAGGTTCATACGTTTTATGATTATGTTGACTGAGGTTTATCTAAGTTCTAGGAACCAAGCCAAGCATTGTAGAATCAATCCGTTCTATTCTCGGTTATGATTAATGCTTATCTGGTTGTGGTTTCAGGAACTAAGGATGGTTCTGGTCAAGCCAAGGAGCCGTGAAGGCTCGGTCAGTGAGAGGCTGTGTAACGTGTGGTTAGATGATGCTAGGGATGAACTAGTGATTGTCTATGAGACTGTTAAGAAGTTGTGTATTGAATCTCATGTTTCTAAGTAATACAAAGTTTATACATTGTTATTCCGCTGTGCAATCTGTTCCTTTGTTTATGAACCTCATATTCGAATATGACTTAGTAACTAATAGACTTAAAAATGGATCAAACAAGCAGAGAAATTAATAAGTAAGCCTGCGGACTCCATCAGGTCGAGAGGCCAGGGTTCGGGTCTTACAAGTTGGTATCAGAGCATGCTTGATTCTAGGATAGTTGGGTTAGGCAGTCCACACACACACACGCAGCCAGCTGATTAGGTCTCACGGTGAGGTTTGATTGCTTAGTCTAGGGATTGTTTTGTTTTGTTTATGTTAGTGTGTTTCGTACTAACATTGTCTGAATCCTTAGGCTGGAAAAAGCAAATCGGGAAAGTCCCGAAAGAGTAAGAAAACAGCCGGTCAGTCTAGTCAAGTGGCCATGGACGGGACCAATCTATCCGGATTGCAAACCGATCCGGCCGCAGCTGACACTAGAGACGTGTTGCCAACTGATCAGGCTAATCTTACGGGGACGCAACAGGATGGTCAGGAACATCGGGAGAGTGATGAGGAAGTGGAATCCTCGAACGCTAACCGTGATGGTGACCAGCATGAGAGAGTGGCCGATGGAACGGCTAATGTGCCCGCAACACTGTCCAAAGAGGACTTGTTAGAGGCCATGAAGGTAATGGGGACTCAGGTTGCGGCTATGGCGCAACTGTTCACGCCACTAGTGAACTCCTCGGTTGGCCAGGCTACGCCTGTGGCTACGACCACCCCCAACACCAATGGTCCAGTTGTGGAAACGGTTGAGGTGATCGAGATCGATCCACCGGAAAAGTCTGGAAAGAAGGTGGACTATCTGAGTCTGCTTCAACATTTATCCAGGTTGGGTACGAAGCATTTCTCCGGTAGCACCGACCCTATTGTGGCAGACGAGTGGAGGAGTAGGTTGGTCCGAAACTTTCAATCAACTCGCTGTCCAGTGGATTACAGACGCGACATTGCGGTTCACTTCCTGGAAGGGGACGCGCATAACTGGTGGCTTGCAGTGGACAAGCGCACCAATGGGAGTCTGGAAAGTTTTGCGGACTTTGAAGTTGAATTCAACCGCAAATACTTCCCTGCTGAGGCTTGGGATCGTCTGGAAGCTCAGTTTCTAGATTTGGCCCAAGGCCGCAGGACCGTACGGGAGTACGAAGAAGAGTTCAACCGGCTCAGACGGTTTGTTGGAAGAGAGCTGGAGGACGAGGCAGTCCAGGTCCGTAGGTTCATCCGAGGCCTAAGGCCCGAACTGAAGACCCATTGCTCGATCCGCACTTTCAACACCGTCGGAGAACTGGTGGAACGGGTGGCTTTGCTAGAGTCTAACTTGGCTGAAGAAGCTAAGCTTAAGGCTAAGTCACAGTCTGGCCCGTCGGGCAAAACAAATGATAAAAAGAGGAAGTGGGACCAGGTGGACGGAGGTAAGACCTCTGGTGGCCGACCTACATGTCCCAAGTGTGGAAAGAATCATCCCGGTGAGTGCTGGAAGGCCATGGGGGCTTGTGTGCGATGTGGCAGCATGGATCACACGATCCAAAACTGCACTCGACCAAACCGATTCTCAGACCAGTCCAGTGGCAGCGGCTCCGTGACTTGCTTCCTATGTGGCAAGACTGGACACTACAAGTCGGATTGTCCTAAGCTACAAGGAGGACAAGGGAAGGGCCGTGGAGACACAGGCAAGTCGACCCAGAGTAGGCCGACCACAACACCAAGGGTGTATGAGCTGTCCCGGGACGACGGCGCTTCTGGATCGTTTGATTCGATCTCTGGTAATTCCTAAATTTTTCTTTTTACATTCAAGTAGAAAATGCTTGGTATGGAACCTAGAATGTCTAGGGGATTCTGATGAGGGTCTCTGTTAGGAACCCTCATGATTGGTGGTGTGGAAACCCACGTACTTTTCGACACAGGGGCTACACATAGTTTTGTGAGTCCGGGACTGGTCGGAAAGGGTCTGTTCTGTCTGGACGCTGGAGATAATTTTGGGATAGTGAGGGCGGCCGGAGGGCAAGCCATGAACTCACTAGGTCTCATGTCAAATATCCCAGTGTCAATACAGGGAAAGGTATTCCCTGTGGATTTGGTCTGTGTCAACCTAAAGAATCACGAAGTGATCCTAGGTATGGACTGGTTGGGAAAGTATCGGGCCACTCTCGATTGCCATAGAGGTCGTGTGCAATTGGAGACTGGGCTTCGACCGATCCAGTACCAATGTCTGTGTCCGGCTCAAGAGAAAGTAGTGGTTTCAGCAGTTCGAGCGATTCGGATGTTGGAACAGGGTTGTCAGTCCTTTTTGGCTACAATTACAACTACAGAGCCGGGCAGTTCTGTCTGTCTGAAAGACCTTTCAGAGGATTCGTTGGTGTCGAAGTTCCCAGATGTGTTCCAGGTACCTCAGGGTGTCCCCCCTGATAGGTCGGATCCATTTACGATTGAACTAGAGCCAGGGACAGCTCCGCTGTCCAAGAGTCCGTACCGGATGGCTCCGGCCGAGATGGCCGAGCTAAAGAAGCAATTGGAAGAATTGCTTGACAAGGGGTTCATACGGCCAAGTAGCTCCCCTTGGGGTGCACCAGTCCTCTTCGTGAGAAAGAAGGATGGTAGCATGCGTCTGTGCATCGACTATCGAGGGTTGAACAGGGTCACTGTGAAGAACAAGTACCCGTTGCCCAGGATAGACGAACTGTTGGATCAACTCAAAGGAGCCAAGTGGTTTTCCAAGATTGATTTGGCTTCAGGGTATCATCAGATCCCTATAGAGCCAAATGATATTAGGAAGACGGCATTTAGGACCAGGTACGGTCATTACGAGTTCGTAGTGATGCCGTTCGGTCTGACCAATGCACCTGCCGCTTTCATGAAAATGATGAACAGCGTGTTCCGAGATTTCTTGGATGAATTCGTGATCATCTTCATTGATGATATCCTAATTTATTCCAAGGATGAGGAATCTCATAGGAAACACTTGAGAGCCGTGCTGGAACGATTACGAGAACACAAACTCTATGCTAAACTCAGTAAATGTAGCTTTTGGCAGAAGAGTATTGGGTTCCTCGGCCATATTGTTTCCGATCAGGGCATCTCGGTGGATCCAGAGAAGATCAGGGCAATCAAGGATTGGCCCCGACCACGCAGTGCTACGGAAGTCAGAAGCTTCTTAGGGCTGGCAGGTTACTATAGAAAGTTTGTGAAAGGATTCGCAAGCTTGGCTCAGCCTATGACGCGGTTGACTGGGAAGGACGTTAAGTTCACATGGGCTGAAGAGTGTGAGGAATGTTTCTCCGCACTTAAGAACATGCTGACTAGCGCACCCGTCCTAGTGCTTCCGGAGGCCGATCAACCATATGTGGTCTATACGGACGCGTCCATCACTGGACTAGGTTGCGTATTGACCCAGCATGGGAAAGTCATTGCCTATGCGTCCAGGCAGTTGAGGAAACATGAGGGAAACTACCCCACCCATGATCTCGAAATGGCTGCGGTAGTATTCGCCTTAAAGATTTGGCGATCATACTTGTATGGCGCCAAAGTTCAGATACTTACGGACCATAAGAGTCTTAAGTATATATTCACCCAGCCTGAGTTAAACTTAAGGCAGAGGAGGTGGATGGAATTCGTAGCTGACTACGATTTGGACATCACCTACTATCCGGGAAAGGCTAATCTGGTAGCAGACGCTTTGAGCCGGAAGAGGGCTGATGTATCGGCCGAACGGGAGGCGGACGACCTGGACGGTATGGTCCGTGCTCTGCGGCTGAATGTGCTGACTACGACAACCGAAGCTTTGGGGTTGGAGGCGGTTAACCAAGCCGACCTGCTTACTCGAATCCGGTTGGCTCAAGGTCAGGACGAGAACCTGAATAAGGTTGCTCAGAATGATAGGACGGAGTACCAGATCGCAAAGGATGGTACCATCCTAGTAAACGGTCGGATCAGTGTTCCTAATGATAGGAGTCTAAAGGAAGAGATTATGAGGGAGGCTCATAAGTCCAGATTCTCGGTTCATCCTGGTGCGACTAAGATGTACCAGAACCTTAAGAAATTCTATCATTGGATCCGTATGAAGGCAGATGTAGCGGAATGGGTGGCCAAGTGTTCCACTTGCCAACTCATCAAAGCAGAACATCAGGTGCCTAGTGGGTTATTACAAAGCTTGCCTATTCCGGAATGGAAATGGGATCACATCACAATGGACTTTGTGACCGGGTTCCCTACCACGAGGAATAAGAAGGATGCGGTTTGGGTTGTGGTAGATCGACTAACCAAATCAGCACACTTCCTGGCTATCAAGAAGTCGGATGGGGTAGATCAGATTGTACGTAAGTACATTGATGAGATCGTCCGACTACATGGTGTGCCGGCAAGCATAGTCTCGGATAGGGATTCAAGGTTCACATCTTACTTCTGGAAGGCTTTCCAAAAGGCCTTAGGAACAAGGGTGAACATGAGTACAGCCTATCACCCACAGACGGATGGACAGTCTGAACGTACGATCCAGACATTGGAAGATATGTTGCGAGCATGTGTTCTAGACTGGGGTGATTCCTGGGAGAAACATCTACCTCTGGTAGAATTTGCTTACAACAATAGTTTCCATAGTAGTATTGGCATGTCGCCATACGAAGCTCTGTATGGGCGTCCATGCAGGACACCCTTATGCTGGACCCAAGTTGGGGAACGCAGCATGATTGGTCCGGAGATTGTCGAAGAGACAACCGAAAAGATCAAGTTCTTGAGGGACAAGATGAGACAGGCACAAGATCGCCAAAAGAACTATGCAGATCGAAGAAGGAAAGATCTCGAGTTTCAAGTAGGTGACTTGGTGTATCTCAAAATGATTACCTTCAAAGGACGAGTCCGAATTTCCGGGAGACGGAAGTTAGACCCGAGATACTTGGGGCCGTTCAAGGTCATTGAAAGAGTTGGGATGGTGGCCTACAAGTTGGACTTGCCGGCCAAGATGGACGCATTTCATAATGTGTTCCACGTCTCCCAACTTCGGAAATGTTTGACGGACCAAGACATCGCTCTTCCTGCCATTCCAGACGATCTTGGTAAGAACCTAACCTTGGAAACGAGGCCAGTTCGAATCATAGATAGGATGGAAAAAGCAACAAGGAAGAAGACGGTCCAGATGGTCAAGGTCGTCTGGGACTGTAATGGTCAGGATATAATCACTTGGGAGACCGAAGCTAGAATGAAAGCAGAGTACCCAGAGTGGTTGGACCAGTTTGTTTCCGAGGAAGCATTCGATTCGGATTCGAGGACGAATCCATCCCAAGGGGGGGAGACTTGTCACGCCCCCAATCCTGAATAGGATTGTTGGGACGGCCATGGTTCGAGGAAACGTACAAGCCAGTCTTGAGACATCAAGGCAAGCGTTCCATGGTCGAGAAAGAAGGTTAAGGATATAAGGAAACTTAGACTTAACCTTATACGAGCTAAGTGTCAGCTAGGACGAGTAAGACGGTAGCTAGGACGAAGTGGACGAGTAGCTCGGCCAGCTCAAGGAAGCTAGGTTCAGTTCACTCCAGCTCAGTCCCTACTAAGTCAGCTCCACTAGCTGGACTACTAGCTCACTCAGCTGAGGCAGCTGAGTGTCAGCTCATCTCAGCTAGACGGACTGTCCGGGCTTTAGGCCGATGGTCCGGGTCTGGGTCAGTGGCGGGCTGGGAGGTCCGGCCATGAGGCCATGGGCTGTTGGGTCCTTGGGCAAGGCTGTGGGCTGTGTCCAGGAGGCCTGGGGCGTGGGTTGGGCTTGTGGCCGACCCCAAACCCAATCAGAAAGGGCGAAGGGATGCAAGTGGCCGAAAGGGGGAAACTCTTGGCCGATGGTGCCCATTCGCTAGCAAGTCGTGCCTGTTCGTGGGGCAAGACTTACCCCCTCGTTTTCTATAAATATAGGGGCTCTCTGGTCGATTTCATTATCCAATTCCAGAGTAAAATACTCAGAGAAAAACGTAGAGAGAAAGAAAGAGAGAAAGAGAGAGTTCCGGCCAAGAGAAAGGCCGATCGTGGTGGTGTTGTGTTCCAGCGACTCTGATCGTTTGAGAACTAACTCCGGTCAAGAATGGGAGATCAAGACAAGGAGAAGAGCATGGAGAACCCAGATGTGGTTCACAAGGTATGTGATGGGCCGTGGCTCCATCAGACCGAACGGACGGTCCATGCGACCGCACCGCGGCTCTGGTCGGTTCCTAAGTCCCATCCGGCTCTCCTTATCTATTTCAATTCGTTTCTCTTCTCTTCTCTCTGGTTAAACACGAAAGGTTGTGTTGGTTGAGTCCAAGGGACACGTCCCTAGGCTTTGGCCGAACATAACCAGACCGCTAGCCTTGACACGGGTCGGTTAGACGGATGATCCGATCGCACCAAGACTAGGCGGTTAGGACGAACGGTTGGGAATGACCCAAAGGGCACGAGTTGTCAAGAGTCATGAGTGTTCAAAGGTTGTGAGTTGCCAAAGGGTGTCAGGGACCAAAAGGTACGAGTTACCAAAGGTTGCGAACATCAAAAGGTACGAGAACCAGGAGGCACGATTGGCCAAAGGGTGCATGTTCCAAACGGTGTCTTTTGGGACAGGTTAGGACCGATCCTTATGGATCAGCCTATGACTTGTCTAGTTAAGACAAGGTCACGGTTTGTCTAAGCCAAGGTAGAGTCGCAAGGTCTGACCGGTTGCTAAGCCTTCCGGATTAGGCTTGAGGCTTACTAGGCCGATTGGATCCAGGCCTAAGGCCGGATCAGGTAAGGGAGTCCGTTGGTCCATTGAGCCGGACTCCATTGGCCGGTTGCACCTAGATTCTATCCGGATAGACGGATTGGTCTCTGGGGAAGATCCGGATCTGTTCGTGTGTTCTGTTATCTATTCTGGACTATCTATCTGATTCTAAGTCAAGGGGTGGTTGGTTGAATGACTTAGGATACGGTAGGTAGGTTCATACGTTTTATGATTATGTTGACTGAGGTTTATCTAAGTTCCAAGCATTGTAGAATCAATCCGTTCTATTCTCGGTTATGATTAATGCTTATCTGGTTGTGGTTTCAGGAACTAAGGATGGTTCTGGTCAAGCCAAGGAGCCGTGAAGGCTCGGTCAGTGAGAGGCTGTGTAACGTGTGGTTAGATGATGCTAGGGATGAACTAGTGATTGTCTATGAGACTGTTAAGAAGTTGTGTATTGAATCTCATGTTTCTAAGTAATACAAAGTTTATACATTGTTATTCCGCTGTGCAATCTGTTCCTTTGTTTATGAACCTCATATTCGAATATGACTTAGTAACTAATAGACTTAAAAATGGATCAAACAAGCAGAGAAATTAATAAGTAAGCCTGCGGACTCCATCAGGTCGAGAGGCCAGGGTTCGGGTCTTACAGGGACTTGTTTCAAATATTTTTTAAGTCAAAATGAGTCGCAAGGATAAATAGGATATGCTGGCTGGTTCCTTCATTTTAGGATAGATAGTCGTGGGTAGTTACCTAAAAGTGATTTTTCATAGCAGAAGCACCGAGACAAACTTGAACGGGTGGACCGTACTTACCGATGTCACTATCATCAGGCTCCAGTTTGCTACCCTCATGGTGGGGTTCACTGCCGTCTTGTTAGGAATCAGTAACCTCATGCCTTCCTGCCGTTCTTTTGAGTTCTAGTGGGGGATGCCAATTCTTTATAGAGATATATGGGATAAAGTTGATACATCGAATACATCTCCGGACTCGTGTGTTATTGATGTCAAGGTGCGTGTTGTTTGTGATCCGGTTCAGAGCGATTTGACTACACTTGATCACATAGATGCACTTATTATTCCGGTTTCTCAAGTCTAACCAGCTCATGCTAAGATGTATAAGCACCAGAGCCATACAAGCATGATTTCTTCAGAATTTGTTTCAAGCTTAGCGTTAGAGGAAGAGATGGTTTGATTGTATTACAAGATAATGGAAGCACCAGAAGCATTCTGTTTGTAACGAAATATCATGAAGCTTACGATGCATAACCTTTAAGGTTTTTGAATCTCAAATCAAATCCCCTTGATCAAAGATCAAAGTTTTTCTAAATCTCCTAAAACCCTAATTTTGAAAATTGGTTTTAATTTTGATTTGAAACTTGAGTATTTGATTGATCGCCTAGAGCTATAATTAGGATTGTTTTAAAAGTTGAATCTGAATCTTGTTTAAACTAAAACACTAATCTCGAAATATAAAATTCCTAAAGGCCTTGAAACCTTAAATCTCTCATTACTTAAAACTTGAAAGATTGATTTAAAGTCTTAGAAATATTTACATATTGAATGAGAGTTAGGGTGCTAGATTATTTAATTCTAAAACCTAATAGATATGCAACTAAGTAATAGGATTGAATGCATTTGGATTAATGATCTCATTTTGTATATGGCCGTGTGGCCTAATACATTGTTCATACTTGCGGCCTTGTGCCCTTGCTTGATTAAAAGCCGCGTGGCTTAGTGCACATCTATGTGGCCGTGTGGCCTAGCATCCGGATGGTAATATCATGATCCGATCCTTAAGATTGCTGTATCACTAATATGGCCGTGTGGCCTACAGCATCACATTGCAAAGCCGTGTGGCCTAAGCATCATAGATAGACTTATGAAATCATATGCACTGATTATTTAAAATAGTTGCAATCTAAATCAAGAATTGATTGATAATATGATTTCAGATGCCGAGATTTAAGCCTTTCGATTATGCCATTCTAAATCTCTCTGGAGATAATTATCTAGAATAGCCAACGAACACTTCAGTTGTCCTGAAATCAAGAGGACTCGGAAGGAGTATCATTCAGGATGATTATGCAACTAGAAGTGAAAAGTTAAGAGACATTACAATAATGCGCCATCATCTCACTGAGGAACTGAGAAATCAGTATCTATATACTGAGAATCCTCGTGACCTTTGGACAGAATTAAAGTCCAGATACACAATAGTGTTATTACCAAAGGTCAGACATGAATGGATGAGTCTCAGATACCAAGACTTTGAGTCTGTGGATGAATATCACTTTGCTTTGTCCAAAGTCATTTACAAACTCAGACTATGTGGTGAAATGGTAACAAAGGAGGGTTTACTGGAAAAGATCTTCCTCACAGCTGATCCACGAGATGAAATAAGATATCTATAGAGAAAAAGGTTTGACCACCTATAATGATCTGCTCTCATACCTATTACTAACTGAGTGTGGGAACCGAAATTCACACTGTCGATTTCCGTTTAAATAAGGAAACTAGGAAAACCCTAATTTCCCAAAGGACCCGGATATCTGCTAATTACCACACGTCAAGCAATCAGAACACGAGAATAACAACGATAAAGTATGAGCGTTTACAACAAGGTATAAGCCTGGGCTCGAGAGCTGTTCGCGAGATTCCAAGTTCTAGCAACCCTAAGATGGCTATACCTAATTGAGTCGCAGCTCGAAATAACAAAAGCGGAAAATTGCCTAAATGCTCTAAGTGCTAAGTTTGCTCTAAAAGAATCGTCCTCCACGCTCCTCGCCTAGGACTCCTTATATACTAGCTCCAAGGTTGGTTTACGCTTTTACTCTTCTGCCCTTAAGCCGTCATAGCATAAAAATGGAGATATTCCATTTTTTCCCGATCTTCACAATTATCTTCAAAACTTCCGTATTTATCCGCGGAAACTTGACATTTATCCTTCCTTGTGGACCAAGCGTAAACCGTGCTGTGGTTTACGGGATTTTGGTTAAGAAATCGTAGGATGGGCCTCGAGTCGTGTTTTAGGTCTCTTTGGGCCATCTTCTGACTCGAAGCATTTACTACGATTTCTTTCGATAAGGAACAAACTTTCCGCAGTATTAATCCGCAAAGTTTGATCGATGATTTAGAATAGCGGAAATTATAGACTGAGCTCGCTACGGTCTTCGGGAGATAGCATTTGAAGGTTTGACGAGAATGCAAGGACTGGTGTCGTCTCGACGTTTCGGATGAACTCGGTCGCCGGGCAGTGACCGTAGCGACCGAGCAAGATAGATGCTCGGTCGCTACGTAGAGACAGAGCTTGGAGCCCGAGTGAGACAGACGCTCGGTCGCTACGTAGCGACCGAGCAGGACGGAAGCTCGGTCGCTACGTAGCGACCGAGCGGGACAGATGCTCGGTCGCTACGTAGCGACCGAGCTTGGCGCGCTTAGTCGCTGCATAACGACCTGTTTCGAGCTTTCGTCGGACGTCTCGTTCTTTCTTCCGCAAGGCTTTTTCGTTAGAAAGAATTTATTTTGAAAAGTATTCTTTGGAGAAATTCTTATTTTCTTCCTCTGCCGTTTTAAATGTTAAATTTGTTGCAACCATTTTTGACCCCAACAGTTAGCCGCCCCCCAGCTCGTTAGAGTCGTGACTCTAGCGGGCGGATTGATGATTTTGACAAGTTTTAAGCGTATTGGACGAAATTCACACTTTAAGCTCCGCGGAAGAAAAGTTATCGAGACAGTATGTGTGTTACGAATTCCGAACCCATACTTCTATAAGTAGTGAGCTCTTGTCATTCATTTTCTTGACACCTTCCCTTCTTCATACCTTCAAAAACCTCTCTAGCTCCAAAACATTTGCTTTCTACATGTCTTCCTCCCAAGGTGACAAGAGAGATTCCAACGTCGAGATGGGCGAGGCCACTACTCCGGCTCCGGTTCTGACTTCTCCGGCTGAAGCGCCGGCTTGTGTTGCCGGTCATCTCTCCTTCCGAGAGAAACTAGTTCGTCGCCAAGCCGAGAAGGAACTGGTTCAAGCTGGCTCCGAGTTCCCGTCTTCTTCTACGCGGGTTGTTGCCCTAGGTCATGGGACCGAGGTTTTGGCTCCTCTTCCGCAAGCTCTACCTGCCGGATCCTCCACGACTCCGATCCTTGTCGAGGACAAGGAGAGGGCCGCTGACTCTATGTGTAAGACCCGATCCTGGATTCCCCAATCCAACCAGACCGCGGCCTCACCAAACAATGCAACCAGTTCCATCTTTCATATTCAATTTCAACTGTTAAATAATTCTAAGTCTTTTTCAGAGTTTTGAGGTTCCAACATTCACACTTAAACAATCCAGCATCAACTAGGGCAAATAGATATTTCATAGATAATAACCAAGGTTCATACATCATTCATCATCCTAATAGATAGATCACGCACTAGAATCGCATAAGTTCACAAGTTGCACAATAGGCTACAATAATTACACAATTTTCAGAATCAACCCAATCACCACACATCTTCCCATGGCCGCGGTCCTCATGGTGCTTTTCCCTTACCACGGTCCATTTCTGGTCCTGGATCCAACACAAACAAACACACAATCACAAGGTTAGATTACAAAACAAGAATCAATTCACATTGCATGGTCGGGTCCAATCTAGTCAAGAACAATCATCAAAAATGTCAAGTCTGACCCCTTTAAAAAGAGATCCGAATACCAAATAAAATTCATGAAAACTCATGACGATTCAGAAGAAAAATATTCCCATAATCAGATTCAAAAGAACCGGCACAGATCATAGTGATCTCGGCCATGAACAGCCCACACAAGAACAAGGGACTTTCATGGGTATTTGGTCAGGCCAAGGCCTTAAGATCGATGGATCCTTCCCTGTAATATCATAAAACAATCCATAGCACAGCATATATGAAGAAACAGAGTAGAAGAAGTCAGAGTAAGGAGTGGCCAATCGATCCAAACCGGCCAGACTCACACGGCCATCATCCGCGGCCTTGTCCAGTTACTCATGGCCACACCTCCCACCTTAGGAGTTTGGTCTCCAGGGGTGACTTCCTTCTCTTTCTCCTTTGCCTTCTCCTTGTCTTTCTGCCTCAAATCCATCCTCTTTATCACACGCCCAAACACACCAGGAACACTCAAGAACAATCTCTTGGATTAAAACGGCCAATCCAAGGTTTGTGTCTCTCTTTCTCTCTTGAATTTTCTCTGTGTTTCTCTCTGTGTGAAAGTGAGTAAAAATTGACCAGAATGGCAGAAATGAGAGAGAGAGGACGACATAAACTTTCCCCAACTGCCTGGGCGAACAGTTACCAAAAATCACATCCCTTCTTCCCAAAACCGTCTTATAACCGTCCCATAACCACCCATTGGCGGTTTCTCCCCTTTTCTTCCTTTGACAAATCAATCACTGAGCCTCAGCTCACACTCTGGAAGCTTGCCCACTCCCTGTCCCGAGCTTAAGACCAATTTGGTCGAACCGTCCTGCACCCGTACCATCGGCTCGCCCAGTAACCGTCCCGGACTCGTCCACACTGATCCGAACCAGAATGCACCGTCCGACTGGATTGAGCTGACCTCCAGCTGTTCCCAGCTGAGTGAGATAGTCCACCAACTCCTGTGAGCTGAACAGATCATGGTGAACTGAATACCAGCTGAACCGAGCTGATTGAACTCAAACCAACACTCGTCCAGCTGCCTAAACACTCACTCAACTCCTTTACTCTTGTTTCCATCATATCCTGGTTAAATCTCAGCTGACTGATGCCCTTAACCTTCATTCAGGGCCATGATACGCTTGTCTCAAGGTCCAATGACCTGACTGGTGCGTCTCCCCGCACCATGGCCCATCCGGGCGATCCTATCTAGGATCGGGGACATGACAAGTCTCCCCCACTAACTTGGGATTCATCCTCGAATCCATGTTAAGTGTTTTATCAGGAAGAAATTGTCTGTACCAATCCGGATACATAGCTTTCATCTTTGCTTCTGTTTCCCATGTGATGAGGTCTTTACCATTGTAATCCCACACCACTTTGATCATGGGAACTGTCTTCTTTCTCATAGTTTTCTCTGACCGATCCACAATCCGAACCGGCAAGGTTTCCAAAGCCAGGTCCTTACCAAGGTCAGCAGGAATCTCGGGCAAGACAATGTCTTGTTCAGACAAGCATTTCCGGAGTTGGGATACATGGAACACATTGTGGTATGCATCCATTGCTGATGGCAAGTCCAACTTTTATGCCACTGCACCCACTCTCTCTATGATCCTGAATGGACCCAAGTACCTAGGATCCAGTTTCTTTCGTCCAGAAACCCTGGTCCTACCCTTAAAGGTAATCATCTTGAGATACACCAGGTCATTGACCTCAAACTCAAGATGTTTCCTATGCTTGTCTGCATAGCTCTTTTGGTGGTCCTGCGCCTCTTTCATCTTCTCTTTGACCATCCTGATCTTCTCCGTGGTCTGTTCTACAATCTCAGGACCCAACATGCTATGCTCCCCCACTTGGGTTCAGCATAGGGGTGTCCTGCACGGCCTACCATACAAAGCCTCATATGGTGACATACCACTGCTTGTATGGAAGCTGTTGTTGTAAGCAAACTCCACTAAGGGTAAGTGTCTTTCCCAAGACTCTCCCTAGTCTAACACACACGCCCTTAGCATATCCTCCAAGGTTTGGATTGTCCTTTCAGACTGCCCATCCGTTTGAGGATGATAAGATGTGCTCATATTCACTCTGGTTCCCAAGGCCTTTTGGAAAGCCTGCCAGAAATAAGATGTAAATCTTGGATCCCTGTCCGAGACAATGCTTGCTGGAACACCATGCAACCTCACTATCTCGTCCAGGTACACTTGCAAAATCCTGTCGACCCCATCCCCTTTCTTGATAGGCAGGAAATGAGCCGACTTGGTCAGCCGATCGACCACAACCCATACCGCATCTTTCTTATTCCTGGTCGTGGGAAACCCAGTCACAAAATCCATTGTGATGTGATCCCATTTCCATTCTGGTATGGGTAGGTTCTGAAGTAGACCACTGGGAACCTGATGTTCTGCCTTCACTAGTTGACAAGTGGGACACTTAGCCACCCACTCTGCAACATCAGAGTTCATCCTCACCCAATGGTAGTACCTTTTCAGATCCCTATACATCTTGTTCAGTCCAGGATGAACTGAAAACTTAGACATATGAGCCTGTCTCATAATCTCTTCTTTGAGTTCCTTATCATTAGGAACACTGACCCTCCCATTGACCAAGATGGTACCATTGTCAGTCGTCTGGTACTCTGTCTTGTCATTGGCGGCTACCTTCTTTAGATTTTCATCCAGGCTCTGTGCTTGCCTGATCCTGGTCAGGAGATCGGCCTGGTTCACTGCCTCCAACCCCAATGGCTCATCTGAACCAACCAAGGTGTTGAGGTTCAAGGACCTGATCATCCCTTCCAGTTCATCCGCCTCCCTCTCAGATGACACTTCAGCCCTTCTGCGGCTCAAAGCATCAGCCACTAGGTTAGCTTTCCCAGGATGATAAGCTATGTCCAGATCATAATCTGCAACAAACTCCATCCATCTCCTCTGCCTTAAGTTTAACTCAGGATGAGTGAATATGTACTTCAAGCTCTTATGGTCTGTGAGTATTTTCACCTTGGCACCATAAAGATATGATCTCCATATCTTTAATGCAAATACTACTGCAGCCATCTCCAAATCATGGGTCGGATAGTTACCCTCATGCTTCCTTAGCTGTCTGGAAGCATAGGCTATCACCTTCCCATGTTGTGTCAAAACACAACCAAGACCAGTTATGGATGCATCTGTATACACCACATAAGGCTGATCAGCCTCAGGCAACACCAGGACGGGTGCATTAGTCAACATGTTCTTAAGTGCTGCACAACTTTTCTCACACTCCTCAGACCATGTGAACCTCACGTCCTTGCCTGTCAGCTTAGTCATAGGTTGAGCTATGCTCGAGAACCCCTTGACATATTTCCTATAATAACCAGCCAACCCTAAGAAGCTTCTAACTTCCGTAGCATTCTTTGGCTGTGGCCATTCCTGGATACATTTGATCTTATCTTAATCCACTGAGACTCCTTTATCAGACACCACATGTCCAAGGAACCCAATGCTCTTCTGCCAGAAACTACACTTGCTTAGCTTAGCAAAGATCTTATGTTCCCTCAGATGGCCCAATACCGCCCTAAGGTGTCTTTCATGGTCCTCCTTTGTCCTGGAATACACGAGTATATCATCAATGAAGATTCTCACAAACTCGTCCAAGTATTCCCTGAAGATGCCCTTCATCATCTTCATGAATGCAGAAGGTGCATTGGTCAGTCCGAACGGCATAACCACAAACTCATAGTGGCTATACCTGGTTCGGAACGCTGTCTTCCTCACATCATCTGGTGCAATGGGGATCTGATGATACCGAGAGGCCAGGTCAATCTTGGAGAACCACTTGGCTCCACGGAGTTGATCCAACAACTCATCAATCCTGGGTAAAGGGTACTTGTTCTTCACAGTCACCCTGTTCAAACCCCTATAATCAATGCACAACCTAAAGCTACCATCCTTTTTCTTAACAAATAGGACTGGTGCTCCCCAAGGTGATACACTAGGGCGTATGAACCCCTTCTCAAGCAACTCCTCAAGTTGCTTCTTCAGCTCTGCCATCTCAGCTGGTGCCATTCTATATGGACTTTTTGATAATGGGGCCGTTCCAGGTTCCAATTCAATGATGAATGGGTCAGCCCTATCAGGGGGAATGCCCTGTAGTGCCCCAAACACATCCTGAAATTCCCGAACCAACGGTATACCCTCTGGGTCACAGGCCCCTACAACCTCATCAGTGTAAATGGTAGCCAAAAAGGCCTCACAACCATTTCCAAGCATCCGTTCTACTTGGACTGCTGAAACCACCAAACTACAAGAGGTTGGCTTGATTCCTTGGTACTTAATCGGGGGTCCAAACTCGTTCTCAAGTTGCACCCTTCCCCGGTGATAATCTAGAGTTGCCCGATACTTTCCCAACCAGTCCATGCCCAAGATCACTTCATGATGCTTGAGGGGGACAACGATCAGATCTATAGGCATTGGCCTATCCAAGATCACCACAGGGATGTCCTTAACCAGACCGAGTGAGTTCATAACTTGCCCTGCGGCCGCACTCACTCGTTCAGGACCATCCCATGTTCCATACTGGAACAAACCTTTTCCTATCATACTTGGACTCACAAAACTATGTGTAGCTCCAGTATCAAATATGTGTGTGTTTCCACACCACCAATACTTAAGGTCCCTACACAAGACCCAACAAAGTATATCTATCCATCCTAGGTTCCATACCATGCAATTCTACTGGAATTGTAAAAGTAGTAGTCTAGAATGTTACCAGTGATCGCCTGGAAAGGCTGAGTCCCATCCACATCCTTGGATAGTTCATACACACGAGGTGTTGAGGTCTGGCCTCGTCCCTGGACTGGCCTGCTAGCCTCTCCACGTCCCTTACTCTGGTTGCCTTGCAACTTAGGGCAATCCCTGCGGTAGTGGCCCTTCTGGCCGCAGTGGTGACAGGTCCTGGACTCACCCAACGGGCTTGGACAATCCTTGGCTGAGTGATCCATCTTACCACATCGAGTGCAGAAGCCCATGGCCTTCCAGCACTCTCCACCGTGGTATCGACCACACTTAGGGCACTCTGACCTACCACTTGAGGTTTTACCCTCCTCGGTCGAGTCCCTTTTCCTCTTCTTGTCACCACTCTGACCCGAGGATACCACCACACTCTTCAGCTTCTGCTTACCCTCCTCTGTGAGGTTGGTCTCCAGCAAGGCCATCCTCTCAACCAATTCAGAAACCGTGTGGAACTTACAAACAGAACAGTAGGTTCGAAGCTCCACCCTTAGGCCTCGGATGAACCTTCGGACCTGAACCTTCTCATCCTCCAGTTCTCTTCCCACATACCTCCTGAGTCGGTTGAACTCTTCTTCATACTCACGAACAGTCCTCCGTCCCTGAGTCAAGTCCAGGAACTTGGACTCCAAACGATCCCACTCCTCAGCAGGGAAGTACTTATGGTTGAAGTCAACCTCAAAGTCTGCAAAGTGCTCAATGGTACGCTTGTCCAAAGCTAACCACCAATTATGTGCATCTCCCTCCAGGAAGTGTACTGCTATGTCCTTCTGGTAATCCTCGGGATAACGTGTGGACTTGAAGTTTCGAACCAACCTGGTTCTCCACTCGTCCGCCTCCATAGGATCAAAACTTCCAGCAAAGTGTTTGGTTCCCAACTTGGAGATATGCTCCAGCACCTTCAGGTAGTCCATACCATGTACTGGCCTGACCGGTGGGTCAATCTCAATCACCTCAGCCACACGGCCAGCACTAACATCAGCAACTCCAGCAGCAACCCGAACCGGAGGATTAGCCTGTCCCACGGACGATTTCACCAATGGTGTGAACGCCTGTGTCAAGGAGGCTATCTGAGCTCCCATGATCTGCATAGCCTCCACCAAGCCCCTTATGGTCGGCTCAATGACCTCCTCTGCACCAGTGACCCGAACATTGTTTTCATCAACATTATGGCCACTCCCAGCACCAACGTTGGACGACCCAGTATCGTCTCCATGGGCTCGTCCACATTTGTTTCATTAACCTCAGTAGGAAGAGTTGGACCCACTGGATGTCCGGTTGCATTGTCCACCTGCACCACCTGAGCTGGTAGTACTGTGGTTGGAATGGTTCCAGCTGGTAACACTCCGGTCTGTTCAGCACCATCCTGCCCCACTGCTCCAGACACTCCGGTTGCCTCCTTTCCTTTCCGAGATTTATACCTTCTTGTACCCTTAGGAGTTACAAACACAAACAAAAGGTTAGTCCACAACTGAACACACAAACCTCAATCCAACCAGAACCTCAATCCAACCAGTACAAAAGATTACTTAGAACCCAACTATCTCACCATGAGTCCAAACGGCCAAGTGTGTGGTGAACCAATAACCCAACAAATCCTAGAATCAAGAATGCTCTGATACCAACTTGTAAGACCCGATCCTGGATTCCCCAATCCAACCAGACCACGGCCTCACCAAACAATGCAACCAGTTCCATCTTTCATATTCAAGTTCAAATGTTAAATAATTCTAAGTCTTTTTCAGAGTTTTGAGGTTCCAACATTCACACTTAAACAATCCAGCATCAACTAGGGCAAATAGATATTTCATAGATAATAACCAAGGTTCATACATCATTCATCATCCTAATAGATAGATCACACACTAGAATCGCATAAGTTCATAAGTTGCACAATCGGCTACAATAATTACACAATTTTCAGAATCAACCCAATCAGCACACATCTTCCCATGGCCGCGGTCCTCATGGTGCTTTTCCCTTACCACGGTCAATTTCTGGTCCTGGATCCAACACAAACAAACACACAATCACAAGGTTAGATTACAAAACAAGAATCAATTCACATTGCATGGTCGGGTCCAGTCTAGTCAAGAACAATCATCATAAATGTCAAGTCTGACCCCTTTAAAAAGAGATCCGAATACCAAATAAAATTCATGAAAACTCATGACAATTCAGAAGAAAAATATTCCCATAATCAGATTCAAAAGAACCGGCTCAGATCATAGTGATCTCGGCCATGAACAGCCCACACAAGAACAAGGGACTTTCATGGGATTTGGTCAGGCCAAGGCCTTAAGATCGATGGATCCTTCCCTGTAATATCATAAAATAATCCATAGCACAACATATATGAAGAAACAGAGTAGAAGAAGTCAGAGTAAGGAGTGGCCAATCGATCCAAACCGGCCAGACTCACACGGCCATCATCCGCGGCCTTGTCCGGTTACTCATGGCAACACCTCTCACCTTAGGAGTTCGGTCTCCAGGGGCGACTTCCTTCTCTTTCTCCTTTGCCTTCTCCTTGTCTTTCTGCCTCAAATCCATCCTCTTGATCACACGCCCAAACACACCAGGAACACTCAAGAACAATCTCTTGGATCAAAACGGCCAATCCAAGATTTGTGTCTCTCTTTCTCTCTTGAATTTTCTCTGTGTTTCTCTCTGTGTGAAAGTGAGTAAAAATCGACCAGAATGGCAGAAATT
The DNA here is from genome assembly GCF_020379485.1 of Brassica napus. Classification (NCBI taxonomy): domain Eukaryota; kingdom Viridiplantae; phylum Streptophyta; class Magnoliopsida; order Brassicales; family Brassicaceae; genus Brassica; species Brassica napus. Next base: position 257,610 of record NW_026014511.1, read on the forward strand.
AGAGAGAGAGGACGACATAAACTGTCCCCAACCGCTGGACGAACAGTTACCAAAAATCACATCCCTTCTTCCCAAAACCATTTTATAACCGTCCCATAACCGCCCATTGGCGGTTTCTCCCCATTTCTTCCTTTGACAAATCGATCACTGAGCCTCAGCTCACACTCTGGAAGCTTGCCCAGTCCCTGTATCGAGCTTAAGACCAATTTGGTCGAACCGTCCTGCACCCGGACCATCTGCTCGCCCAGTAACCATCCCGGACTCGTCCACACTGATCCAAACCAGAATGCACCGTCCCACTGGATTGAGCTGACCTCCAGCTGTTCCCAGCTGAGTGAGCTAGTCCACCAGCTCCTGTGAGCTGAACAGATCATGGTGAACTGAATACCAGCTGAACCGAGCTGATTGAACTCAAACCAACACTCGTCCAGCTGCCTAAACACTCACTCAACTCCTTTACTCTTGTTTCCATCGTATCCTGGTTAAATCTCAGCTGACTGATGCCCTTAACCTTCGCTTGTCTCAAGGTCCAATGACCTGACTGGTGCGTCTCCCCGCACCATAGCCCGTCAGGGCGATCCTATCTAGGATCGGGGACATGACACTATGCCTCCTCCTCCGGCCAGGAAAGAAATCTTTCTGGCATTGGGTGCTCCCAGTGCTGTCCCGGTTGCTCAGCCTAAGAGCCGGAAGAGGAAGCTTGCCAAGAGTGGTGACGGGGAATCTTTGCAGCAAGGTGGGTCAAGCCTAGTGTCGGGACTTCGCGGACAGGTTTACCTCTCACATGAATTCTCGATTGTTTCATGTACATTCTTTCTCGGACTTAGTCTTAAAAAAATTTATTGTTTGCAGTTCATGTCGTTGATCGATGGGATGATCAGCGAGTGCGGTTCTGAGACTAGTCGTCTTGCCGGGGAGTTGGTGGAGCTTCAGGGTAGATGGTCTGAAACCAAAGCCATGCTGACGGCTGTTAAGGATTCTCATTCCGCGAAAGTGACGAAGCTCGAGGTCGCGATAGGAGAGCTTGAGAGAGACCTCGGGAAGACGGCGAGTTCCTTGCTTAAGGAGAAGAAGGCCAGGAAGGCCAAATCCTCGGAGGTGCGTTGGCTCCAGCGTCAGATCGAGGGTGATGCGGGTCTAGCGAGCCGTGGGATCCAGGATGCCACTGATGCTCTTCACGCAGAGTTTCAGGCTCGCTTGGCGAAGATTTCTGCATCCCTGGGTTCCCTCGAGTGTATCCAGAGCAGGGACCTAGCTTTGGTGACTATTGAGGGGGGGATGGCCGTGATTCGGTCGTTCCAAAGTGAAACTCCCCCGACCTTGGAGGCTGAAGAGGCCCGACTGTCCGGCTGTAAGGGAGATATGGCGGCCGTGGATGGAGATTTCGATCTCATCCTGGCTGACCTGAAATCCGCATGCTTCCTTCCGACGTGTTCAGAAGACCCAGAGGGGAAAGACCCGATGGTCGAAGAAAGCGGAGGTGATGCAGCTCCGGGCTCGGACGAGCCGTTGGGTGAAGAGGGGGTGTGAGTTCTGAGGATGATTTGGGTTAGATCTCTTGCGAGAGATTTTTTTTTATTGTTTTTATGTTTCGGCCTTGAACGGCCTTGTTTTGTATTTCGGGACTGGCCGCGTGTGGCTTTGAATCCCTGCCGCTCTGCGGCTTTTTATGATAAGATAATCAAATGGCACTTTTTTATGAGTTTGTGTATAGTGGGGAGGAAGGCGATGAGTTGTCGTCTCATATCCTTCTTCGATTGTGAAATGTTTCATTCGACATCTGTTTTGAGAGTTCTTCCGCGAGATGTGAGCTTCGCGGGGGCGCTGAAGATGTCAAATATAAACATAGAGGCATGGTTTAGGAATCTCTTATCTTTCGATATCATGCCTTGAGATGTTAGAGACCAGTGCGCTGGGTTTAGGGCAAGACCTAGGTTTACTTTCAGTTTAAGGCTTGTGCGGGGACTAGCCGGCTATCGTTTTTCCTGTTGCGATTTCTTCCTGATTCGTATCGATTTAAAGTCCGCGATAGGTTCTCGGCTTATACGAATTGTTTGATACGAATCGAGCATCTCTCCGGAGACCGGAAGTGCTGGACCAAAATTTCGGATTTCTTTTATAGCGCTATTATCCTTGTGTCGGATGTAAGAGAGTCATCTTCGTGAGATGGCTATGTCTGTTTAGGACGTTTGTGAGTTCGATGTGATCAGCATCGGACTTGGTGGCGAATGCCGTTGTTTCGAGTTTTTGCGCAAAATAAGTGTTAATGTGTGCATATATATGTCATTTTTGTGACGGAGGTTTCGTTTGTTCGGAAGAAATAACCTTTGAGGCATCTTTTGTGACGTCTCACGATGGTAAAGGTTGCTTCTTTTAAATGGCTGATTAATTTCCGAAGATCAAAAACGATTTTACGGGTGAAGATGATCTGATAAGTCGAAAACACCAAGAGCGTGGTAAGATGTTTTTCGATTTTGGGAGTATACGAGTATATGTACCCACTCCCCCCCCCTTTTTTAATGAGGGGGGGGACAGCTGAATTTGCCTTTTGGCAAACTGCCTACGTACTCCTTGCGGAGATCAAGCCGTCTCGTAGTTCAGTGGTTGCGAGTTGGTTTGTTTAGTGATAGTACTTTTTGAGATGCATCGCATTCCAGGTTCTAGGAATTTTTATGCCTTGCATGTTGGCTATTTCGTAGGAACCTGGTCGGACGACCTTTTCGATTTTATAGGGACCTTCCCAGTTTGCTCCATGTTTTCCCGCGTTTCGTTCAGCGGTGTTTTGGAAGACTTTGCGAAGGACCAGATCTCATTGATTAAACCTACAATTTCATACGTTGGAATTATAGTATTTTGCAGCGGCGTGCTAGTAATTTTGGATTCGGATGAGCGCCCGATCTTGGCGCTCGTTAATGAGATCGAGATCATCCAGGAGCATGGCATCGTTGAGTTCCTCTCGTTCGGGTAGTAACCTTCTTCGAACGCCGGGGAACTCTACTTCTGCGGGAATCATGCATTTCGTGCCGTATACCAGAGCGAAGGGAGTTTCTCCTGTTGCTCGCCTTGGGGTGGTACGGTGAGACCAGAGGACTCCCTCGAGTTCGTCGGCCCACCTGCCTTTTTTGGCCTCTAAGCGTTTCTTCAGTCCGTCGAGAATGGTCTTGTTGATTGTTTCAGCCTGTCCGTTGCACTGCGGATATGTAGGAGTTGACTTGTTGAGTCGTATCTTCCATTTTTTGCAGAATGCTTCGAACCGGGTGGAGATGAACTGAGACCCGTTATCGGTTACGATCTCGTAAGGAACTCCATGCCTACAGATGATGTTTTTCCATACGAAATTTTTGACTTGGACGTCTTTTCTACTTGCGTACGAGTCCGCCTCTACCCATTTTGAGAAAAAAAAATCGGTAAGGACTAGAAGGAAACGCTTTTGCTTTGAATTATGCAGAGGTCCGACAATATCCATGGCCCAGCGCATAAAGGGGTAGGGTGATGTGATGGAGGAAAGAACTTCGGCCGGTTGTCGGATGGGTGGTGCATGCCTTTGGCATTTTTTGCATTTTCGTGCGAACTTTTCGCAATCTCCGATCATTGTTGGCCAGTAGTATCCATGGCGTTTGATTTTCACGGCTAGCGATCTTCCACCGGAATGGTTGCCGCAGGAACCGGAATTTACTTCCTCCATTACTTTTCTCGCTTTTTCCCCTTCCAGGCACGTCATGAGTGGTCCGGAGAATCTCCATTTGTAAATTTCGCCGTCCACTGTCACGTAGCGTGCGGCCTGTGTTCGGACTTTGCGGGCTGCCCATTTTTTGGTGGGCAGTTGCCCGTCGATAATGTAGTCTCGAATCGTCTGAAGCCATGGGGTATCGCAGCCGTAATCAGATTGCTCCGATGGTGGTTGTATCGTAACTTCTTCTTCCTCGTCATCTTGACCTTCTATGAGATTGACGACGATTGGTGGTCCGATGCTCGGATGTTCGATAAACTCAACTGGAATTACCCTTTTAAGTCCTGGGTCGGAACTTGACGCAAGGGCCGCGAGGGCGTCTGCCTGGACGTTCTCGGAACGGGGGATTCGCGTAAGGGTAAAACAATCAAAGTTTTGAGCTAGACCTTGGACCCGTTTGAGGTACACGTTCATCCGTTCATCTCTGGCCTCATACTCTCCACTGAACTAACTGGCCACTAATTGGGAGTCGCAGTAAGCGTGGAGGTTACGTATCTTTAAGCCATGGGCCAAGCGTAGCCCTGCGATGAGTGCTTCGTATTCGGCCTCGTTGTTTGAGGCGTGGAATTCCAACCTGAACGATTGTTCCAAGATCTCGCTTGTTGGGGATGTGAGACGGATTCCGATACCCGATCCTTGTTTGGATGAGGATCCGTCGACGTGGAGGAGCCAGGTGGAATTTGGTTCCTCGTTGGTCAAGGTACCCGTTGGTAGTTCGACCAAGAAATCTGCGAGCATTTGTGATTTCGCGCTCGTCCTTGGTCGGTACTCGATGTCGTACTCGCTCAATTCGACTGCCCACTTGGTCAGTCGGCCTGACTGACTCGGGCTATGCAGAATTGTCCGTAGGGGAAAGGTCGTGAGGATGATGATCGTGTGGGATTGGAAATATGGTCTTAGTTTTCGGGCTGATGTTACGACCGCGCATGCTAACTTTTCCATTAACGGGTACCTAGACTCGGCATCCAGCTAGGTTTTGCTTATGTAGAAAATAGGTTTTTGCTCCCCGCGTTCCTCCCTGATCAGGACCCCACTTACGGCTGTTGCTGACACAGCAATGTATAAGAATAAAGGCTCCCCTTCCACGGGTTTTGCGAGGAAGGCGTTTTCGCATTCTTTTGACCACTCGAATATTTTGTTTCCTCGTAAGACATCGTAGAAGGGCAGGCACTTGTCTGTTGATCGTGAAATAAATCGGTTAAGCGCTGCGATTCTGCCGGTCAGTCTTTGGACTTCCCGCTTGTTCTTTGGAGAAGCCATTTCGATTAACGCGTTGATCTGTTTTGGGTTCGCTTCGATGCCGCGGTATGTGACCAAGTAGCCGAAGAATTGCCCTGATGCCACAGCGAATCTACATTTTGTCAGGTTGAGCTTCATGTTATGGGAGTTTAATTGTGTGAAACATTCCTCGAGATGTGATACGTGGTCCTTTGCTTGGAGGGATTTGACGAGCATGTCGTCGATATAAACCTCCATCGTTTTTCCGAGTTGTTTGGAGAACATTCGGTTCACGAGTCGTTGGTAAATTGCGCCGGCGTTTTTGAGGCCGAAGGGCATTACCTTATAGCAGTAAGTTCCGCGATCGGTAATAAACGCAGTCTTCTCGCGATCGTCGGGATTCATGCTAATTTGATTATAACCTGAGAAGGCATCCATGAAGGATAAAAGTTCGTTGCCCACTGTTGCTTCTACAAATCGATCGATATGTGGTAGAGGGAAGCTATCCTTTGGACATGCTTTGTTTAGGTCGGTAAAATCCACGCAAACTCACCACTTCCCGTTTTTATTTTTGACTACTACAGGGTTGGCGAGCCAGTCTGTGTATCTTACTTCTGTTATCGACCCGACTTTAAGCAATTTTTCAACCTCGTCGTTTATTGCGGCAGCACGTTCGGGTCCTAGCTTCCGTCTTTTTTGCTTGACGGGTTTGAAAGTTGGGTCGATATTCAGCTCGTGACATGTTATGTTAATGTCGATCCCCGGCATATCTTCCGCAGCCCATGCGAAATTGTTGTGGTTCTTTTTAAAACAGGTTACGAGTTCTGTCCTCAAAGGCTCGCGGAGATTGGCTCCAATCTCGACGCAGCGTTCCGAGAATGCTTCATCGAGACAGATTGTTACCACGGGTTCGCAAGTTGGCTCGTGTTTTTCATCTAGGGCAGCGATGCTGCGAGATTGCCAGAAGAGTTCCGCTGAATCCTGACTTCGCGTATCTTTGCTGGAGGTTTTTTTCTCCACTTTTCTTGGAGTGATCTCGAGGATCGGTCTTTTTCGTTTTAGTTCTGCGGCGAAACAAACCTGTGATACTCTCGGATTTCCCCATATTACCTCGACTCCGTTAGGGGTCGGGAACTTGAGGCAAAGATGGTACGTTGATGGGATTGCGCGCATGGTGTTCAACCATGGCGTCCCCATGATAACGTTGTAAGATGTGGGACGGTCAACGACTAGAAACTCTGTGACGTTCGTCACGGTTCCGACTTTGACAGCGAGATTAATCGATCCATAGGCCATGGTTGTTTCCCCCGAGAGTCCCAGCAGTGGGCTTGGGCATTTCGTGACTTCGGATTGATTGATCCCCATCTTTTCGAGAGTGTCTTTGAAGATGATATCGGCCGAACTTCCGGTGTCGATTAGCACCCTAGCGACGTCGATATCTCGAATCGTCAACTCGATAACAAGGAGATCGTTTCAAGGTTTGGCTCGATCGTTGCTCCCCCCTTTAATGAGATGACGTTCGCGCACGTCGAGTCTTGCATACCGTTCCTGATTGTTGAGTGGCTTTTGCGGGTTAGATTGATCCGTAGGTCCCCCTCCTTCTAGCGCCAAACTGTGGGAACCGAAATTTGCACTGTCGATTTCCGTTTAAGTAAGGAAACTAGGAAAACCCTAATTTCCCAGAGGACCCGGATATCTGGTAATTACCACACGTCAAGCAATCAGAACACGAGAATAACAACGATAAAGTATAAGAAATCGAAAAGAGAGCAAAAAGATCTTATTCCGAATTTGCGTATGAGCGTTTACAACAAGGTATAAGCCTGGGCTCGAGAGCTGTTGGCGAGATTCCTAGTTCTAGCAACCCTAAGACGGCTAAACCTACTTGAGTCGCAGCTCGAAATAACAAAAGCGGAAAATTGCCTAAATGCTCTAAGTGCTAAGTTTGCTCTGAAAAAAACGTCCTCCACGCTCCTCACCTAGGACTCCTTATATACTAGCTCGAAGGTCGGTTTACGCTTTTACTCTTCTGCCCTTAAGTCGTCATAGCATAAAAATGGAGATATTCCATTTTTTCCCGATCTTCACAATTATCTTCAAAACTTCCGTATTTATCCGCGGAAACTTGACATTTATCCTTCCTTGTGGACCAAGCGTAAACCGTGCTGTGGTTTACGGGCTTTTGGTTAAGAAATTGTAGGATGGGCCTCGAGTCGTGTTTTAGGTCCCTTTGGGCCGTCTTCCAACTCGAAGCGTTTACTACGATTTCTTTCGATAAGGAACGAACTTTCGGAAGTATTAATCCGCAAAGTTTGATAGATGATTTAAAATAGCGGAAATTATAGACTGAGCTCGCTACGGTCTTCGGGAGATAGCATTTGAAGGTTTGTTGAGAATGCATGGACTGGTGTCGTCTCGACATTTCGGATGAGCTTGGTCGCCGGGCAGCGACCGAACTTTGGCTTGAGCCCGGTCGCTACGTAGAGACCGAGCAAAACAGATGCTCGGTCGCTACGTAGCGACCGAGCTTTGCTCGGGCTCGGTCGCTACGTAGCGACCGAGCTTGGCTCGGGCTCGGTCGCTACCTAGCAACCGAGCGAGACGGATGCTCGGTCGCTATGTAGCGACCGAGCGGGACGGACGCTCGGTCGCTATGTAGCAACCAAGCTTGGCTCGGGCTTGGTCGCTACGTAGCGACCGAGCGAGACGGACGCTCGGTCGCTACGTAGCGACCGAATGTGGCGCGCTTAGTCGCTGCGTAACGACCTGCTTCGAGCTTTTGTCGGGCATCTCGTTCTTTCTTCTGCAAGGCTTTTTTGTTAGAAAGAATTTATTTCGAAAAGTATTCTTTGGAGAAATTCTTATTTTCTTCCTCGGACGTTTTAAATGTTAAATTTGTCGCAACCGTTTTTGACCCCAACACTGAGCAGAGTAATAAGATGATAAAGAAAAGCAGTGAGATGAAATATCCTGAGGCAATGGATCAAGATGAATCCAAGGCAGCCGTGTCCCAAGTGACTGATGGTGTGGCTGTCTTATCTATTAACTAATGAAATATCTCGACATTTTATTTTAAGTACTTGATTTGTGATTTGCTTTAAACTAAGTGTCATTCACGATTTTATATATTATAGAATTGGTTTTGTTTTGATTATATCTTGCCTGATCTTACTTGAACAAATGAATGTTTATTGATAAAGAGTTACCTAAAGGGCATAATGCCAAGTAAGAAATCGTGAATGGGTATAGTAAGCCTAGTAAGGAAACTATGGCTAAGGCATCGCCTAAAGGGCATTATATACACCCAAAGAATGTATGACCCATTGAGTTATAAATGGTTTCCAAATAGAAACAATGGGGAAGAAGGAAACAAGTTCCTTCAGATTTCAAAGAAAAAAAAATGCCTAAGACTTTAAAAGAAAGTGGTCGAGAGTATACTTATGATCTATACTGATTCATAACTATGCTACAAGATCTGTATGATAAGAGGCAAGAGAAGTGGTGACTATACTGATATATCCCACGAAATATTACACTATATGGCATGATAGGATTAGCCATCCTAGTCTAAATTTGATGCAAAGATTGAAAGGCACAAAGAGTTATTCCCATTAGAACTCACATTGTGAAACATGTACACAAAGGGAAACTCATTAGGCTTAATTGTCCCAAGCATCACGAAATTATAGTATGGTCATGAGGGGGAGAAAGGCTAAACCCATGATCAATACTACAAGTTCGTGTACCACTATGGTCTAAAGACCATGTTATAAATGGCTCGGCCATAAAGGCCATTACTCCGCCATAAAAGGCCATTCCTCGGCCGTAGAGGCCATGTTTTAAAACGGCCAAACCATAAGGCCATTACTTGGCCGAAGAGACCATGTTATGAACAGGTCGGCCGCAAGGGCCATAACCGGCCGGAAAGGCCATTACCTATAAGACTAAGATTCTAAAGTCTATAAGCTTGGGGACATTATAAATTTACATGTATAGAATGATAATATGCATCAGGCCATATAAGTGAGCATAGATATTCCCATCTATGATTGAATACGGGTCATAAACCAGACATACACCATCTTAAGAGATTTGAATAAACCACCACATACATATGTGTGCCGTCTAAGATGGAACCTCAGAAGAGGATTGGGAATATATAAGGATAGGACATTCTCCACGAAATCAAAAGGACCATGAGCCAAAACATGGGTGATCAAAATAGTGGCCAGGTACTGATTGCATGAAACAAATGATTCCTGATATTAAAGGAGAAAGATTATAAGCTGGATAAAGAAAGATTAAAGAGTAAAGGAATGGTTTTAACCATCATTGTCTTGGCAAAGATCCTCGGACTATACATTATGATTTAAGACGTCCAAAGAAAGATTATACAAAGCTAGCTAATTGAGAAGCTAAGCGAGATACCAGACACTGACCCGAAAAAGAATGAAAAACCAGCTTAGCACCAAAGAAATCTAATGTCCTAGAAGAGACATAATCAAGTTGCTATAGAGTCTATACAAGATAGGCCAAGTGTTCCATAAGATAAAGGAATCTCAATAGAGAATAATGGTGCATAGAATATAGATCCGAGGTTATAAGAGAAACCATACCAGACATTGAGAAAACGCTGCGCAGCTACACATCTAAGGTACCAAACCATGTAGTCTTGGGACTCCAAGCTACTAGGTAACTAAGGTCCTAGATAATGAAATCTCAAAGTGATTAGATCATGTCTGGAACATAATGGAACCATATGAAGGTGTCGACACACACATGAATGTTATATAAAGATGCATAAAGAATAGCACTTGAGTTAAAGAGATAAGCGAGGATCATGAACCCACAAATGAGTACTCATACAATCATGAAATATTATAAAGATTAGAAAGATAAAACGTGGAGGTTCAAGGTATCTAAAAGAGAGATGGGCGTATTGGCCATATACATATACATAAAACGCCATCTGATAAACCAGTGAAATAGATTGATTTTGTGAGATAAAGAAAACTGTAAGAGATGTACATGAATGTAAAGGTGTTCATGTTTTCCTACTAACAGCATTAGATTATAGCTTGTTATACAAGGTACTTACAGAGATCAAAGGAACAGATTATAAGGAGATAAACTCCTATGTGGTGGATGCTGCTACAGAATTTTTGAAATTAATAATAGTCTGGTCATAAGATAGAATTAGATACAATGATGTAGTAAGCAGCATATGGATCACTGGATAAGATGAAAGAACAGCATTGTTTCTAAAGCTGATTCATGGACTGAAAAGCAGCTGCATATAGTATGTAAAAGAAATTGATCACAATATGATCTTGGAGTTGTATAAAAGACAATCCAAGACAGTCCATATAAATATGAAAGAAATAAAGAAATTCCTTGTGCTTATACCAAACCTAAAAGAGGTTAGTGGACTTAGAATAAATCTATGTGGGTGTCCGACCAAAAGCATCCGGCCCTCTGGCTAAAGGCGTCCAGCACTCCGGCTAAAGACGTCCGGCCCATCGTCTTAAAGGCGTCCGGCCTTTCAGTTAGAAGCGTCCAGCCCCTTCTACTCAAGACGTCCAGCCCTCAGGCTAAAAGCGTCCGGCCTTTCGGCCAAGGGCGTCCGGCCCTTTCTTCTCAATCACGAGCTAGTAGAAAGATCAACCATCAGGTTGCAAATCCGACATCAGATCCATTGATTAGGATCCTGCATAGCAAACAGTTTGCTACTGCTGTGTAAAGGCAAAGAGATCGATGTCTACATGTGACATCCATGAGAGTGTTTCGGCCGCAGAGCCATAATGAGTGATTATAAAACTCACAGCAATGATCATTGATCTTGAACACTCATGAAACAAGTAGTTGACATGCATAGACAAGGTCTATGACCCGGACATGGATCGGCCAGATCGAGACATAGGTTCATGATAACCATGTCTAGTACATTGTCCATAAGTAGTTAGTTTGTCCGACGAAAGTAAAGAGTTGACAGTAGATGATCACATCTAGACTATGGACACATGCAAACACGATTTGCAAAGACCCAATAGTGATCTCCGAGAAAAATGTGGTTCACATTGTTTAGCACACATGCTTTATCGGAACACTTGTTGTCAAAAGACATGAGAGACGACCTGAGAGGTCGAAGTGGTCTAGTTACAGCTTAGTAATAAACTGGCCGATTACTCCCATCCTACATATACAGGAAAGATCACGCACCAAGATGCGTAGAATGTAGAACCTACACTGAGGTTCACATCAGGGGGAGTTGTGCGTGTTGTACTCTTTATCATGGTTTGGTCCCACCGGGTTTTCCTGATAATGTTTTAATGAAGCAACATGAAGCATACTACAAATCATGTATGGTTATGGCATACAAGGGAGAGTGTTATAAATCATGGAGTGGATTGCCGTTAACCAGGCCCGGCCCAAGACCGGTGTGGGAACCGAAATTCGCACTGTCGATTTCCGTTTAAATAAGGAAACTAGGAAAACCCTAATTTCCCAGAGGTCCCGGATCTCTGCGAGAGCCAACGACAAGTGACCGAATATATGCGGAAATCATGAAAAGATAACGAACGAGTTTAGAGAAAACAGTAGATCTTATTTCGAGTCCGCGTAAGAGCGTTGCGATCATTACAAGAGATCATAAAAGCTTTGGCCGCAAAGGCTGTAGTGAGTTACTTAGTTCTAGCGGCCTAAAATCTCAAACCTAGTTGAGTCGCAGCTCGATAACAAAAGGCGAAAAAGATACATAAAAGGTTTTTGATTGATTTCGGACTGAACCTTGTTAAAGGCTGACTACGTACCCCTTTCGAGGATCAAGCCGAACGTAGTTCAATTGAAAGAGCTGGACAAGAGATTGAACTGCCTGGGCGAGTTCGTCTAGTAATTGAGTGCCAGTCATAGAAACCGAACTTGTCGAGAATAAAGCCTAAAGTTTCTAAGTGCAGAGAATTCCGAGTCTAAAAAGTTCTCCCTCATGCCTCTCGCCTAGGACTCCTTATATACTAGCTCCAAGGTCGGTTTACGCTTTTACTCTTCTGCCCTTAAGCCATCATAGCATAAAATGGAGATATTCCATTTTTTCCGATCTTCGTAATTATCCTCAAAATTTCGTATTTATCCGCGGAAACTTTACATTTATCCTTCCTTGCGCGCCAAGCGTAAACCGTCATACGGTTTATGGGCTTTGGTTAAGAAATCGTAAGTTGGGCCTCGAGTCGTGTCTTAGGTCCCTTTAGGCCATCTTACGACTCGAAACGTTTACTACGACTTCTTTCGATAAAGAAGGAACTTTCCGCGGTTTTTACCACAAAGTTTGATAGATGTCTTTAGAATGGTCGGAAGACATGAACTGAGTTTGCTATGGTCTTCGGGAGATAGCATCATAGGATAGACGAGAATGCATGAACTGGTGTCGTATCGACGTTTCGGAAGAGTTCGGTCGCTACGTAATGACCGAACAGAACGCACGCTCGGTTGCTACGTAGCGACCGAGCAGGACGTATGCTCGGTCGCTACGTAGCGACCGAGCTTGGCTCGAGCTCGGTTGCTACGTAGCGACCGAGCGGGACGGACGCTCGGTCGCTACATAGCAACCGAGCATGGCTCGAGCTCGGTCGCTACGTAGCGACCGAGCAGAACGGACGCTCGAGCTTGGCTTGTCCACAGTCTGATTTCCATACTCGAGCTGTGTGCATGCTTGGTCGCCGCGTATCGATCGAGCTTGGCTTGTCCACAGTCTGATTTCCATACTCGAGCTTGTCCGCGGCCGATTTGGATACATTTTCGTTGCCATTGGACAATCGGTATTTAGTGGTTCGATTGAGATTTGGACGAGATTTTACCGCAAGGCTCTTCGTAAAGATATATTTACGAAAATTAATTTTCGTAAAAACGTTTATGCTGATTTTTACGGACTTTCAGACATTGATTCCGTCGTGATAGATTTTGACCCCAACAGTTAGCCCCCCAGCTCGTTAGAACCATGAACTTCTAGCGTGAGGTTCTAGCGATTGGCTTGGCAAGTTAGGCAAGTTAGGTGAGTTAGGCGGAATTAATGGTTGAAAAGGTCTGTGGTAAGTGATCTTCTCGCTCTCCTAAAAGTAGAAAACGGGATAAGATTGGGGCTGCGCCTTATGACGGCTGCCTACGTACCCTTGTTGAAGGGATTAAGCCTTTCGTAGTTCGTCTTGGAGTTAAGGTTCTTATGACTAGTTTTCCAGTGGGACCTTTATTGTCTAGTTTTTATGTAGCGGTTATAAGGCGTGTTGCTGCCGATGGCATTTTGGGTGTAGAGGAAAGACTACGAGTTGTCATCTCGTAATCTAACTCTGTGTGAACTGCCATATCCATAATCTGTTTCGAGAGTTTTTCTGCAGTGTTTAAACTTGCGGGATTTTCTGAAGACGTTCGAATATTGGCAAAGAGACCAATTTTGGGATCTCGTATCAGGGTGTTTGATACTATACCTAGAGATGTTAGAGACCAGTGCGCTGGGTTTAGGGCAAGACCTAGGTTTACTCCTTGTTTTAGAGGGTGCGATGACTAATTCGACTTACGTATCCCGTTTTAGTTTCATCCTGATTCCATAGCGATTTAAAATCCAAGATAGGTTCTCGGCTTATACGACTTGTATGGTTGGAACCGAGCATCTCTCCACGGACTGGAAGTGCTGACCAAAAATTTCGGGTTTCTTTTATAGCGCTATTATCCTTGTGTCGGATGTACGAGAGTCATCTCTACGAGATGGCTGTAAGACCCGATCCTGACCGCCTAGGCCGCGGTCGATGCCTCACGTCGCTCGGTCCACTTCCTGGCCGAACCTCTTAACTTTTGCCCTTTATTTATAATATCGCCTAAAGGCGAGGGCTAACTTAGATCTTAGCTATAGACTTCCCTAGTCATTAATAGCGTAGATCCTTTCAACAGATACGCAGCGGATTATTCTCTAGTTAACCATTGATCTAAAACCAATCTAACACTTGTCCGGTCGAATCACCTTAGCCTTGGCCAGTTTACTCAACTACCAATTAGCTTAAAGGTCAATCCTAAACCCAAACCAAGCCATACGATTCTGAGGTTCCATTCCCCTAAACCATTCTATCTAGATCTACATAAGTAAATGCTAGATCATACCTTTGCTACATCTACGGAGCTTATTAGCTCATCGGTCCTCCATTGACTCGAATCGCTCTTGCTTAACAGCTGGACCACGATCACTCAATGATCTTACTTAAGGTCCTTATCTTGACTCCTGCATCAAACAGCTCCCCTAGGTACTTAGTCATTCAACCAACCATCCCCACCGACATAAGTAACCTTTGAGAAGTCTTTGAAAGGATAAGGGTATGTATTTGGCCTTTCTCGGCTCATGCACAATCCGAAATCCTTTTACCTTATAGGCAGTAGTACCAAGTCCATCTTCTGGACTGACAAAGCTCATGAGATCCTAAGTCAATCAACCAACCATCCTCACATGACTTGGAACTGATGAGTCATCATCTGGCCTGACCGGCCTTGGGACTTAACCCAGACAACAGATATGATTTGTTCATACCAACCGATGCATTCATTAATCAGGTTAGGACCGACACCTTGAACCATCAATCAGAGATCAGGTCGTCCATACTCAACCATGATCAGATCTTACACGGCCTTCCTTGAACAATCACACCTAAGCTCAATACTTGTGGTCTACGACACATAGTACTAGCCATACTCTTCGTCATGACTCTTAGCCAATCTCGAAGTTATCAACACCAAGGTTGATATCTAGAAGCATCACACCAATACTCTTACTCCAGCAACATGATTATCCATACTAGTGTGGGGCCATCGAACCATCGTCATGAAACATGATCCGACCACTAGACTTGATAAGCCATCGTCCACTTAGCATGCACTGATATGAAAGGCCTTCCATTGCCATCATGTGGGTCTACGCCCTACATAAGGCATATGGCGCCTATCCTACTCACCAACCCAAGGTTGATTGTAAGATATCCTACTTAGCCTTTGCGGCTAGAACCATCCAACCTTAGCCGGATTGTCCATAGTCCCGTCTAACCGTCTGATTAAGATCTAGGTGCGATCGGCCAGTTACAAGTCCGGCCCAAAGGCTCACGGACCTTCTTACCTGATCCGACCCAAAGCCTGGATCCATACCACAGAGTAAGGCCCAAGACTAAACCGGATTGCCTTGCAACCAATCAGACCTTGCGACACAACACTCTGGTTAAACTAACCGTCTGTCCGTTCGACTATGCAGCCGCGGACTGTCCACTTGGTTCGGCCTAAGCCTTGAACCAATGGCACCGTTTGGAACTCACACCCTTTGGGAACTAGTACCCTTTGGACACACGTGCCTCTTGGCAAGTCATGACCCTTGGCAACTCGCACCCATTCAGATGTTCCAACCGTTCGACCTAACCGTCCGTATGGACTGTCTGGTCCGTGCGTGTGTCCGGCCTATGGCCAAAGGACCACGCCTTAACCTACACAAGTCATGAACCATTGTGACTGTTCAGGGAAGGGTTGCAACCGTTCAGAACAGAACAGAACCGCCCCTATCCAATCGGATCACTTGAGGCCAGTCAGATCATGCCCGCGCCTAACTCGTCGGTTATGGACCGCGGCCGCATTACTCAACCAGAACCACGGTTATAACAAATCCCAACACATCAACAAGGCCACGCCAATGTACAGAAGGAGTAGAAGAAGAAATAAATGAAAAGAATAAGAAGAATAGGACACAATCCAAACGCCCATGGCTAGACCGGTTCGGACTGTCCGATGGTCTTAGCCGATGAGTGGGTGGTTACCCCACTGACCCTATATGACTGAACCACGGGGTTGGAGTCCTTCTCCAGACCTTTCTCTATGCCTTGGGTATCCATAACCACACGGCCTCCTCTCTCCTAAACCGTTCTCCTTGCCGGAGATACTAAACCACCACGACCGGCCCTTTTCCGGCCGATCTCTTGGCCGGGACTCTCTCTCTCTCTCTCTCTACGTTTTTCTCTGAGTATTTTACTCTGGAATTGGATAATGAAATCGACAGGAGAGGCCCCATATTTATAGAAAACGAGGGGGTAAGTCTTGCCCCACGAACAGGCACGACTTGCTAGCGAACGGGCACCATCGGCCAAGGGTTGTCCCCTTTCGGCCACTTGCATCCCTTCGCCCTTTCTGATTGGGTTTGGGGTCGGTCATAAGCCCAACCCACGCCCCAAGACTCCTGGACTTAGCCCACGGCCTTGTCCAAGGACCCAACAGCCCATGGCCTCATGGCCGGACCTCACAGCCCGCCACTGACCCGGACCCGGACCATCGGCCTAAAACCCGAACAGTCCGTCTAGCTGAGATGAGCTGACTCCCAGCTGCCTCAGCTGAGTGAGCTAGTAGTCCAGCTAGTGGAGCTGACTTAGTAGTGGCTGAGCTGGAGTGAACTCAACTTAGCTTCGTTAAGCTGGTCGAGCTACTTCTCTATCTCGTCCAGCTACCGTCTTACTCGTCTTAGCTGTCTCTTTGCTCTTATAAGGTTAAGTCTAAGTTTCCTTATGTCCTTAACCTTCTTTCTCGACCATGGAACGCTTGCCTTGATGTCCTAAGACTGGCTAGTACGTTTCCTCGAACCATGGCTGTCCCAACAATCCTTTCCAGGATTGGGGGCGTTACAAGTCTCCCCCACTTGTAATGGATTCGTCCTCGAATCCGGTGATGATTATACCTTGTCCCAAGACAAAATATTCCAACCGAACTTATTCTAGTCTTGATCAGAGAATAGAACAAGCTTGATTCAAAACCACCAAATGACCACTTCGATGTACCAGTCAAGTCCTCACGAACTTGTTCCAATCTTTAGGCTGCTCGTCCTACAACAAGTCCTAACAGATTGTTATGGTTCTTTTGTCCTTCATGGACAATAAGGTTCATGACCTCAGCCACAACGTAATGGATCATCCCCTTAACCGGCCACAACCTTTTCAGGCTTGGCCACATTGCGATCTTAGTCCCTCCAGACTAAAAACGCCTCAGACTTGACTTCCGTCCTTCAGTGGACTTTGTCATAATTCGATCCTGGTCCTTCCTTGGACTCGATCGTACTCTGGTCCTGGTCCACTCAGGGACTCGACCGTTTCACCCCGACCATAGGTCCATCTCCGAATAGGTCGTGGCCTGATCCTCGTCCTTTACTGGACTTGATCATTCTTAACCTTAGGTCAAACTCCGACTTGGTTGTACTGCGACCATGGTCCTCTCTCGGACATGGTCAATTTCGGCCCTGCCATC
Organism: Brassica napus; assembly: GCF_020379485.1. Classification (NCBI taxonomy): domain Eukaryota; kingdom Viridiplantae; phylum Streptophyta; class Magnoliopsida; order Brassicales; family Brassicaceae; genus Brassica; species Brassica napus. The sequence continues at coordinate 274,855 of NW_026014511.1, forward strand.
TCGGCGGGAGCCAACAGAAACGGACTCTAGGACAGCGGAGCTGTCCCTGGCTCTAGTTCAATCGTAAATGGATCCGACCTATCAGGGGGGACACCCTGAGGTAGCTGGAACACATCTGGGAACTTCGACACCAACGAATCCTCTGAAAGGTCTTTCAGACAGACAGAACTGCCCGGCTCTGTAGTTGTAATTGTAGCCAAAAAGGACTGACAACCCTGTTCCAACATCCGAATCGCTCGAACTGCTGAAACCACTACTTTCTCTTAAGCCGGACACAGACATTGGTACTGGATCGGTCGAAGCCCAGTCTCCAATTGCACACGACCTCTATGGCAATCGAGAGTGGCCCGATACTTTCCCAACCAGTCCATACCTAGGATCATCTCGTGATTCTTTAGGTGGACACAGACCAGATTCACAGGGAAGACCTTTCCCTGGATCTGCACTGGGATATTCGACATGAGACCTAGTGAGTTCCTGGCTTGCCCACCGGCTGCCCTCACTATCCCAAAATTATCACCAGCGTACAGACAGAACAGACCCTTTCCGACCAGTCCCGGACTCACAAAACCTATGTGTAGCCCTGCGTCGGAAAGTACGTGGGTTTTTTTACACCACCAATCATGAGGGTTCCTATCAGAGACCCCCATCAGAATCCCCTAGACAATTCTAGGTTCCAGACCAAGCATTACTACTTGAATGTAAAAAGATAAATTTAGAGATTGCTAGAGATCGAATCAAAAGATCCGAAAGCTCCATCGTCTCGTGACAGTTCATACACCCTTGGTGTTGTGGTTGGTTTGCCTTGGGACGCCTTGCCTGTGTCTCCACGGCCCTTCCCCTGACTTCCTTGCAGCTTGGGACACTTCGATTGGAAATGTCCTTGCTGGCCACAATGGAAACAAGTCATCTGGCCGCTTCTACCAGACGGGTTCTGTCGAGGACAGTTCTGAACCCCATGGTCCATGCTGCCACAACGAACACAAGCCCCCTTGGCCTTCCAGCACTCACCGGTATGGTTCCGTCCACATTTGGAACATGCAGGTTGGCAACCAGAGGTCTTACCTCCGTCCACCTGGTCCCATTTTCTCTTTTTATCATTAGTCTTGCCCGATGGGCCAGACTGTGGCTTAGCCTTAAGCTTAGCTTCTTCAGCCAAGTTAGACTCCAACAAAGCCACCCGTTTCACTTCCAGTGGGTACCTAGATGAGTAGCATTTCGGTTTAATCACACATTTGGAAAATGTCCCATACCATTCTCCAAAGCGTCTTACTATTGCGAATGCTGACACCATTCACAACAGAAATTATAATATACCTCAATCCCCATCATACTAAGATACTTAACATCATGTTCTTCCAATGATTGGAACGAATACCCTGAGTTTCCTCAATTCTTTCTTTGGACGGATTCAGATTGGAATTGATTCATTCCATCCAACTAGATCTAAGGAAACCTACCTTGACCTATACCGAGTCCTAGCTGATCCATCTGATCACAAGTCCACTCGTGTACTGGTCATGTAGTGTCTCCTTTGAGTCAGATTTAACATTGCATATGCTTTACTTATTATGAACGGCCATCAAGGGATAACACTTAACTTCAGTAGAGTGCTGCACGTTTATTTCAACTTAAGCCACTCTCTGGTCCATGTTACTTCCCTTGTCCAGGTAATCCATAAACAAGTTTTGCATTGCTTCCATCCCTTCCAACCCGTCTATTACTTCTTAATAACTAGATCGACCAACCTTTCTGTTTTTAGGATCTTGCCCTTGGAGAATGAATCTTGGCTAAGCCGGTTCATCTTAGAACTTTCACATTCACAAGCATGATACCCTAGCTTACCTGAACTCTTTCTCGGCTCACCCCAACTAAGGTTCCATAGTCATCATAGTTTTTGGAAATAAATTCGGTTTGGAACTCAACATCTTAGAGCGTTGTCCTAAACAGGATCAAGCATGCTCTGATACCAACTTGTAAGACCCGATCCCGACCGCCTAGGCCGCGGTCGATGCCTCACGTCGCTCGGTCCACTTCCTGGCCGAACCTCTTAACTTTTGCCCTTTATTTATAATATCGCCTAAAGGCGAGGGCTAACTTAGATCTTAGCTATAGACTTCCCTAGTCATTAATAGCGTAGATCCTTTCAACAGATACGCAGCGGATTATTCTCTAGTTAACCATTGATCTAAAACCAATCTAACACTTGTCCGGTCAAATCACCTTAGCCTTGGCCAGTTTACTCAACTACCAATTAGCTTAAAGGTCAATCCTAAACCCAAACCAAGCCATACGATTCTTAGGTTCCATTCCCCTAAACCATTCTATCTAGATCTACATAAGTAAATGCTAGATCATACCTTTGCCACATCTACGGAGCTTATTAGCTCATCGGTCCTCCATTGACTCGAATCGCTCTTGCTTAACAGCTGGACCACGATCACTCAATGATCTTACTTAAGGTCCTTATCTTGACTCCTGCATCAAACAGCTCCCCTAGGTACTTAGTCATTCAACCAACCATCCCCACCGACATAAGTAACCTTTGAGAAGTCTTTGAAAGGATAAGGGTATGTATTTGGTCTTTCTCGGCTCATGCACAATCCGAAATCCTTTTACCTTATAGGCAATAGTACCAAGTCCATCTTCTGGACTGACAAAGCTCATGAGATCCTAAGTCAATCAACCAACCATCCTCACATGACTTGGAACTGATGAGTCATCATCTGGCCTGACCGGCCTTGGGACTTAACCCAGACAACATATATGATTTGTTCATACCAACCGATGCATTCATTAATCAGGTTAGGACCGACACCTTGAACCATCAATCAGAGATCAGGTCGTCCATACTCAACCATGATCAGATCTTACACGGCCTTCCTTGAACAATCACACCTAAGCTCAATACTTATGGTCTACGACACATAGTACTAGCCATACTCTTCGTCATGACTCTTAGCCAATCTCGAAGTTATCAACACCAAGGTTGATATCTAGAAGCATCACACCAATACTCTTACTCCAGCAACATGATTATCCATACTAGTGTGCGGCCATCGAACCATCGTCATGAAACATGATCCGACCACTAGACTTGATAAGCCATCGTCCACTTAGCATGCACTGATATGAAAGGCCTTCCATTGCCATCATGTGGGTCTACGCCCTACATAAGGCATATGGCGCCTATCCTACTCACCAACCCAAGGTTGATTGTAAGATATCCTACTTAGCCTTTGCGGCTAGAACCATCCAACCATAGCCGGATTGTCCATAGTCCCGTCTAACCGTCTGATTAAGATCTAGGTGCGATCGGCCAGTTATAAGTCCGGCCCAAAGGCTCACGGACCTTCTTACCTGATCCGACCCAAAGCCTGGATCCATACCACAGAGTAAGGCCCAAGACCAAACCGGATTGCCTTGCAACCAATCAGACCTTGCGACACAACACTCCGGTTAAACTAACCGTCTGTCCGTTCGACTATGCAGCCGCGGACTGTCCACTTGGTTCGGCCTAAGCCTTGAACCAATGGCACCGTTTGGAACTCACACCCTTTGGGAACTAGTACCCTTTGGACACACGTGCCTCTTGGCAAGTCATGACCCTTGGCAACTCGCACCCATTCAGATGTTCCAACCGTTCGACCTAACCGTCCGTATGGACTGTCTGGTCCGTGCGTGTGTCCGGCCTATGGCCAAAGGACCACGCCTTAACCTACACAAGTCATGAACCATTGTGACTGTTCAGGGAAGGGTTGCAACCGTTCAGAACAGAACAGAACCGCCCCTATCCAATCGGATCACTTGAGGCCAGTCAGATCATGCCCGCGCCTAACTCGTCGGTTATGGACCGCGACCGCATTACTCAACCAGAACCACGGTTATAACCAATCCCAACACATCAACAAGGCCACACCAATGTACAGAAGGAGTAGAAGAAGAAATAAATGAAAAGAATAAGAAGAATAGGACACAATCCAAACGCCCATGGCTAGACCGGTTCGGACTGTCCGATGGTCTTAGCCGATGAGTGGGTGGTTACCCCACTGACCCTATATGACTGAACCACGGGGTTGGAGTCCTTCTCCAGACCTTTCTATATGCCTTGGGTATCCATAACCACACGGCCTCCTCTCTCCTAAACCGTTCTCCTTGCCGGAGATACTAAACCACCACGACCGGCCCTTTTCCGGCCGATCTCTTGGCCGGGACTCTCTCTCTCTCTCTCTCTCTCTACGTTTTTCTCTGAGTATTTTACTCTGGAATTGGATAATGAAATCGACAGGAGAGGCCCCATATTTATAGAAAACGAGGGGGTAAGTCTTGCCCCACGAACAGGCACGACTTGCTAGCGAACGGGCACCATCGGCCAAGGGTTGTCCCCTTTCGGCCACTTGCATCCCTTCGCCCTTTCTGATTGGGTTTGGGGTCGGTCATAAGCCCAAACCACGCCCCAAGACTCCTGGACTTAGCCCACGGCCTTGTCCAAGGACCCAACAGCCCATGGCCTCATGGCCGGACCTCACAGCCCGCCACTGACCCGGACCCGGACCATCGGCCTAAAACCCGAACAGTCCGTCTAGCTGAGATGAGCTGACTCCCAGCTGCCTCAGCTGAGTGAGCTAGTAGTCCAGCTAGTGGAGCTGACTTAGTAGTGGCTGAGCTGGAGTGAACTCAACTTAGCTTCGTTAAGCTGGTCGAGCTACTTCTCTATCTCGTCCAGCTACCGTCTTACTCGTCTTAGCTGTCTCTTTGCTATTATAAGGTTAAGTCTAAGTTTCCTTATGTCATTAACCTTCTTTCTCGACCATGGAACGCTTGCCTTGATGTCCTAAGACTGGCTAGTACGTTTCCTCGAACCATGGCTGTCCTAACAATCCTTTCCAGGAGTGGGGGCGTTACAATGGCTATGTCTATTTAGGACGTTGAGAGTTTGTTGTGATCAGCAACAAACTTAATGGTAAAAAATACCGTTTCGAGTCTTCACGAAGGATATGTTTTGAGAAGATGTTAGTGCGTATGACTGTCTGGTCTTTCAAGAAAATGTTTTTATCGAGGAAGGAAATTTCGTCGAAGAACGAATCTTCAGGCGTCTGCGACGTCTCGCGATGCTGAAGATTTGTTATTCTTTCGTATGCCGTGTTTCGTGCTTGAAATGTTTGCGGCTTGAAGATGTTTCGCGATGTTGCAAGGGTTTAGTCTTAGCCCTGTGTTTGAGAAACGTTCTTGTTTGACTACGGATGTTCGCAGCAAAAATTGTTGTTCCTGTTTGGATGCTAATAATTTGATTTTCGACCGAGGAATTAGGATTGAGGTGTAGCGTAAATTTATCCATGGGAAGAAGCGTTTTCCTTCATAGTGCTTTGTGAAGTGTTGGGCTTCCGATATCTACTTCGTGCATTTTTTAGGATGTTTCGTATAGCTCTAGAAGCTTTGTTACGAATTTTTCCTTACATGCCGCGTATTATGGTTAAAACGTTGCGGGCTTAAAGTGAATTGTGGAGCATATTGAACTTGGTCAATTTTCGAAAAGTTTAGATTTTCCGTTAACCGTTTGACTTAGTTTCGTTACGAAGAATTTATCATATGATTTCCGACTTTGGGCTATACGATGATTTATCATATCATATAACCGGTTTTACGAAGGTTGTACATCAATGATATGTATACATATGTCAAAGTAGCATTGTTTCTGCGGGTTTTACGAGAAACGTTTCTGCTGTGATTTTGATCTTAGGCGAAAGTTGCTTGGAGTTACTCATGGAATGTTACCGAAGTTTATTTCAATACGATCTAGTCGCAGAACATTTTTCATAGGGTTTTTGAGAGGATTCTCATGACACATTCGTTTTTTGAATGAATTGGTCAACCAGAGGTGGATCTAGCTAACCATCGGGAGGAAAGTGCATGATGCTACATCTATTCTCGAGTTTTCTTCGTCGTAAATGTTTTCGATGCTTTTCCGTGCCTTACTTGGTATAACGGAAACTGAAATAAATGCTTTGGTGATTGAAGATTTCTCGTAGAAATTTTTAAAACGAAACTGCCTTTCTGAAGCCGGAAAAGTCTTTAATACTTTGGCTAATCATCGAGTTTCAGTTTGATATTGGTACAAGTTTTCTGTACGCATGATTGCGACAAGAAATGATGTATAGTTTTTGAGATTATGTTCATGATCGTCTGGATATGTTGCTAGCGTTTAGACGAATATTAAGATTGTCGTTTGCCTATCCTTGACGATTTGCAGAAGTTTTTGGATTTTGGGAGTATACGAGTATAGTATACATACCTACTGCCCCCTTTTTTTTTACGAAAGAAAACGGTTGAACCGATACTTTGAAGGGTTGTGTACGTTTCTTCTTCTGATGTTTGGAATGATCGATAATTCGGGACGATTTATAGACGACGCTTAGACTGTGGTTTGGTTGTTTCCACGTTGACGACTTGGGATATATCTGTTCCGAGAAAATTGCCAGAAACGAATCGGTTTTAAGACGACGTCATGTCTCTAACTTTTTCTCTCTTTAGGAACGCGCTTGATATGCGTGGCAATCTTTTCTCGACTTTCGGAGAGTTTAGATCGGTTTGCGAGATCTGGATGAACAATTGTGGAACAATATATCGAGACAGGAAAAATCGCTTAAAACTTAGTTCGCTAGACTATCCGCCTAAGTTTTACGTTCCCTAAAGTTCTATGGCAGCCTCGAAGTAATTTCCTACGAAAATTCGAAGTCTGATTTCAAAAATTTCAAGTCGGAAATACCTTAGTTCTCTCGAAGATGCAGTTTTGTCCCTTCTCAGTTTTGCTTGCTCATTTCCGTTTCCTCTTCTCGTGTATGTTCGCCATTTCCGATATTGGTGTTTATCCTTTGAAACTTGACATTTATCTTCCGAACTTGACTGTTATCTTCTACTTTGATAAGACGTCGATTTTTGTAAAAAGGTTCAACGTAATCATATAGTTAAGGCGGCTAAGATGTTAAGTTGACCGTTGCTGTTTTATACGATTAATCTGAATCCATGCGAGAAAAGAAGTCTTTGCGGTGTTTTTTTTTATCGTAAAGTTTCAATGGTAACTCCGATAGAAACAAGAGACGTTTCGATCGAGATTTGAAGGAGAATACAAAGCTGGAGGTAAGGGCGAGTAGGAGCAAGCGAAGGAGTTTAGACGAGTCTTACTTGTTTTTGTCGTAAAATCTCGACGGAAACTCCGATTGAGACAAAACGAAAAGCGTTTTGATCGGGATTCAAAAGAGAACACAAAGGAGGAGCTTTTTGAAGCCTGAAAGGTCGCAATGTAGCGAGCTGGGGTCTGACAGGTCGCTACGTGGCGAGTGGAAGCAAGCCAGGAAGAGTCCTACTTGTTTTCGTCGTAAAATCTCAACGGAAACTCCGATTGAGACGAAACGAAAAGCGTTTCGATGAGGATTCAAAATAGAACCCAAAGGAGGACCTTTCTGATGCCTTACAGGTCGCTATGTAGCGACTGACGGTCTGACAGGTCGCTACGTAGCGAGTGGAAGCAAGCCAAGAAGAGTCTCCGATTGAGACGAAACGAAACGCGTTTCGATGAGGATTCAAAAGAGAACCCAAAGGATGACCTTTCTGAGGCCTTACAGGTCGCTACGTAGCGACTGACGGTC
>NW_026014511.1:287500-352104 GCF_020379485.1 Brassica napus
CGTGGCTGTCCGTGTATGTCCGTGTGTGTCCGTCAGCACACACAGAACGTCCGTGGCTGTCCATCAGTACACATATCAGCACGTTGGTCCTTGGACTCAGCACGCTAGCCCTTCCCGTGGACTGTTTCGGTGATTTTGGCCCACGTGGGCTGTCTATTCAGTACACACAGGACGTCCGTGGGTGTCCGCCAGCATACACAGGACGTCTGTGGCTGTCTGTGGCTGTCTGTCAGCACACACAGGACGTTCGAGGCTGTCCGTGTGTGTCCGTCAGCACACACATGATGTCCGTGGTTGTCCATCAGTACACATATCAGCACGCTGGTCCTTGGACACAGCACGCTGGCCCTTCCCGTGGACTATTCGGGTGATTTTAGCCCACGTGGGCTGTCTGTTTATTACACACAGGACGTCCGTGGGTGTCCGTCAGCACACACAGGACGTCCGTGGGTGTCTGTCAGCACACACAGGAAGTCCGTAGCTTTTCGTGTGTGTCCGTCAGCACACACATGATGTCTGTGGCTGTCCATCAGTACACATATCAGCATGTTGGTCCTTGGACTCAGCACGCTGACCCTTCTCGTGGATTCTTCGGATGATTCTGGCCCATGTGGGCTGTCTGTTCAGTTCACACAGGACGTCCGTGGGTGTTCGTCAGCACACACAGGACATCCGTGTGTGTCCGTCAGCACACACAGGACGTCTGCGGCTGCCCGTGTGTGTCCGTGTGTGTCCATCAGCACACACATGATGTCTGTGGCTGTCCATCAGTACACATATCAGCACATTGCTCCTTCGACTCAGTACCTTTCCCGTGGACTGTTCAGGTGATTTTGGCCCACGTGGGCTGTCTGTTCAGTACACACAGGACGTACGTGGGCGTCTGCCAGCACACACAGGATGTCCGTGGGTGTCCGCCAGCACACACAGAACGTCGGTGGGTGTCCGCCCGCACACACAGGACGTCCGTGGCAGTCCGTGTGTGTATGTGTGTGTCCGTCTGTGTCCGTCAGCACACACAGGACGTCCGTAGCTGTCCATAAGTACACATATCGGCACGTTGGTCCTTAGACTCAGCACGCTGGCCTTTCCCGTGGACTGTTTGGGTTATTTTGGCCCACGTGGGCTGTCTGTTCAGTACACACAGGACGTCCGTGGGTGTCCGCCAGCACACACAGGACGTCTGTGGCTGTCTGTGGCGGTCCGTCAGCACACACAGGATGTCTGTGGCTGTCCGTGTGTGTCCATGGTTGTCCGCCAGCACACACAGGACGTCCGTGGCTGTTTGTGGCTGTTCGTCAGCAAACACAGGACGTCCGTGTGTGTCCGTCAGCACACACATGACGTCCGTGTGTGTCCGTCAGCACACACAGGACGTCCGTGTGTGTCCATTAGCACACACAGCACGTCCGTGGCTGTCCATCAGTAAACATATAAGCACGTTGGTCCTTGGACTCAGCACGCTGACCCTTCCCGTGGACTGCTTGGGTGATTTTAGCCCACGTGGGCTGTCTGTTTAGTACACACAGGACGTCCGTGGGTGTCCGCCAGCACACACATGACGTCCGTGGCTGTTCGTCAGCAGACACAGGACGTCCGTCCCTGTCCGTGTGTGTCCGTGTGTGTCCGTCAGTACACACAGGACGTCTGTGGCTGTCCATCAGTACACATATCCGAACGCTGGTCCTTGGACTCAGCACGCTGGTCCTTGGACTCAGCACGCTGGTCCTTGGACTCAGCACGCTGATCCTTGGACTCAGCCCGATGGTCCTTGGACTCAGCACGCTGGTCCTTGGACTCAGCACGCTGGCCCTTCTCGTGGGCTGTTCGTGTGATTTTGGCCCACGTGGGCTGTATGTTCAGTACACACAGGACGTCTGTGGCTGTCAGTCAGCACACACAGGACGTCCGTGTGCGTCCGTCAGCACACACATGACGTCCGTGGCTGTCCGTCAGCACACACAAGACGTCTGTGGCTGTCCGTGTGTGTCCGTCAACACACACAAGACGTCTGTGGCTGTCCATCAATACACATATCAGCACGTTGGTCCTTGGACTCAGCACGCTGACCCTTCTCGTGGACTGTTCGGATGATTCTGGCCCATGTGGGCTGTCTGTTCAGTACACACAGGACGTCCGTGGGTGTTCGTCAGCACACACAGGACATCCGTGTGTTTTCCATCAGCACACACAGGACGTCTATGGCTGTCCGTGTGTGTCCGTGTGTGTCCATCAGCACACACATGATGTCTGTGGCTGTCCATCGGTACACATATCAGCACGTTGCTCCTTGGACTCAGTACCTTTCCCGTGGACTGTTCAGGTGATTTTGGCCCACGTGGGCTGTCTGTTCAGTACACACGGACGTCCGTGGGCGTCCGCCAGCACACACAGGACGTCCGTGGGTGTCCGCCAGCACACACAGAACGTCTGTTGGTGTTCGTCAGCACCCACAGGACGTCCGTGTGTGTCCATCAGCACACACATGACGTCCGTGTGTGTCCGTCAGCACACACAGGACGTCCGTGTGTGTCCATTAGCACACACAGCACGTCCGTGGCTGTCCATCAGTAAACATATAAGCACGTTGGTCCTTGGACTCAGCACGCTGACCCTTCCCGTGGACTGTTTGGGTGATTTTAGCCCACGTGGGCTGTCTCGCCAGCACACACATTGTCACGCCCCCAATCCTGAATAGGATTGTTGGGACGGCCATGGTTCGAGGAAACGTACAAGCCAGTCTTGAGACATCAAGGCAAGCGTTCCATGGTCGAGAAAGAAGGTTAAGGATATAAGGAAACTTAGACTTAACCTTATACGAGCTAAGTGTCAGCTAGGACGAGTAAGACGGTAGCTAGGACGAAGTGGACGAGTAGCTCGGCCAGCTCAAGGAAGCTAGGTTCAGTTCACTCCAGCTCAGTCCCTACTAAGTCAGCTCCACTAGCTGGACTACTAGCTCACTCAGCTGAGGCAGCTGAGGGTCAGCTCATCTCAGCTAGACGGACTGTCCGGGCTTTAGGCCGATGGTCCGGGTCTAATGAACTCCTAGGATGTTTCTTTGGATTGAACTGGATAGATCCTTGTATAAACGAATCAGAGACTCAAGTTTATAAAGGTGATGGATCGTTTGGTGACACAAAGAGTTGCGGAATGGCTCCTTGATACTCCTAGATGACTAGCTTGGATATTACACACCAAAATAGACACCCTTAGTTGTTGGATATGACACACCAACGAGATTCACTCAAGACTTGATAAGAAGTAAAGAGAGAACAAAGAAATCTGATAGATTTTGTAGAAAAAAAGGATTGTGATTAAAAGAGAGAACGCAAACACACTTATATAGAGAAGTATGGAACAGGCTCCATATTCTCGAGATCATTAAAGGGAACAGGCTCCCTTGGAACTACAACAAAGACTAAAGACTTATTCAAATTCGAAAAGAGTTTTAAAACATGAAATAAAAACCATAGTTTAAAAATAACCTAAGGTGGAACCATGATACATCATCTAAGGTTTATGTAAGTAACTTGTGGCCTCATTAAAAACCTTCCTTTGGAAAACCCAATGGGACAAAACCAAAGGTTAGGAAAAGAGCACACACAAGCACTTGCTTAGATGATGATCAGTTTGAAACCATTGCTTGAATGGTGATACGAGTGTCTTGATTGATCAAACGTCCATCAAGGCCGTCTTCTTGCTTCCATGAGATGATAAGTAGACTTCCAACAGCTTCTTTGAGTCTTCTAGCTTTGGCGCGAGTGATGGGACCTGGTGGAATGACTAAGGCATCATCTTCTTCTCTTGATTGGCCTTTGAACTCTTTATCTCCATCCTTGTGCCGGTCCATGATCATATCGGTCAGCCCATGGCCTCATGGTCGTCAGCTAGCCGGTCCATGATCATATCAATCAAGCTAGTCATCTAGGAGTATCAAGGAGCCATTCCGCAACTCTTTGTGTCACCAAACGATCCATCACCTTTATAAACTTGAGTCTCTGATTCGTTTATACAAGGATCTATCCAGTTCAATCCAAAGAAACATCCTAGGAGTTCATTAAGTGGTATCAGAGCTGCTTTGGATTGGGAAGTTTTCATTCCTTGTCATTCCACTGATACGGCACAAGGATGATCATGGCCGGACCTCCCAGCCCGTCTAGCTGACGACCATGAGGCCATGGGCTGTTGGGTCCTTGGGCAAGGCTGTGGGCTGTGTCCAGGAGGCCTGGGGCGTGGGTTGGGCTTGTGGCCGACCCCAAACCCAATCAGAAAGGGCGAAGGGATGCAAGTGGCCGAAAGGGGGCAACTCTTGGCCGATGGTGCCCATTCGCTAGCAAGTCGTGCCTGTTCGTGGGGCAAGACTTACCCCCTCGTTTTCTATAAATATAGGGGCTCTCTGGTCGATTTCATTATCCAATTCCAGAGTAAAATACTCAGAGAAAAACGTAGAGAGAAAGAAAGAGAGAAAGAGAGAGTTCCGGCCAAGAGAAAGGCCGATTGTGGTGGTGTTGTGTTCCGGCGACTCTGATCGTTTGAGAACTAACTCCGGTCAAGAATGGGAGATCAAGACAAGGAGAAGAGCATGGAGAACCCAGATGTGGTTCACAAGGTATGTGATTGGCCGTGGCTCCATCAGACCGAATGGACGGTCCATGCGACCGCACCGCGGCTCTGGTCGGTTCCTAAGTCCCATCCGGCTCTCCTTATCTATTTCAATTCGTTTCTCTTCTCTTCTCCCTGGTTAAACACGAAAGGTTGTGTTGGTTGAGTCCAAGGGACACGTCCCTAGGCTTTGGCCGAACATAACCAGACCGCTAGCCTTGACACGGGTCGGTTAGACGGATGATCCGATCGCACCAAGACTGGGCGGTTAGGACGAACGGTTGGGAATGACCCAAAGGGCACGAGCTGTCAAGAGTCATGAGTGTTCAAAGGTTGTGAGTTGCCAAAGGGTGTCAGGGACCAAAAGGTACGAGTTACCAAAGGTTGCGAACATCAAAAGGTACGAGAACCAGGAGGCACGATTGGCCAAAGGGTGCATGTTCCAAACGGTGTCTTTCGGGACAGGTTAGGACCGATCCTTATGGATCAGCCTATGACTTGTCTAGTTAAGACAAGGTCACGGTTTGTCTAAGCCAAGGTAGAGTCGCAAGGTCTGACCGGTTGCTAAGCCTTCCGGATTAGGCTTGAGGCTTACTAGGCCGATTGGATCCAGGCCTAAGGCCGGATCAGGTAAGGGAGTCCGTTGGGCCATTGAGCCGGACTCCATTGGCCGGTCGCACCTAGATTCTATCCGGATAGACGGATTGGTCTTTGGGGACGATCCGGATCTGTTCGTGTGTTCTGTTATCTATTCTGGACTATCTATCTGATTCTAAGTCAAGGGGTGGTTGGTTGAATGACTTAGGATACGGTAGGTAGGTTCATACGTTTTATGATTATGTTGACTGAGGTTTATCTAAGTTCTAGGAACCAAGCCAAGCATTGTAGAATCAATCCGTTCTATTCTCGGTTATGATTAATGCTTATCTGGTTGTGGTTTCAGGAACTAAGGATGGTTCTGGTCAAGCCAAGGAGCCGTGAAGGCTCGGTCAGTGAGAGGCTGTGTAACGTGTGGTTAGATGATGCTAGGGATGAACTAGTGATTGTCTATGAGACTGTTAAGAAGTTGTGTATTGAATCTCATGTTTCTAAGTAATACAAAGTTTATACATTGTTATTCCGCTGTGCAATCTGTTCCTTTGTTTATGAACCTCATATTCGAATATGACTTAGTAACTAATAGACTTAAAAATGGATCAAACAAGCAGAGAAATTAATAAGTAAGCCTGCGGACTCCATCAGGTCGAGAGGCCAGGGTTCGGGTCTTACAAGTTGGTATCAGAGCATGCTTGATTCTAGGATAGTTGGGTTAGGCAGTCCACACACACACACGCAGCCAGCTGATTAGGTCTCACGGTGAGGTTTGATTGCTTAGTCTAGGGATTGTTTTGTTTTGTTTATGTTAGTGTGTTTCGTACTAACATTGTCTGAATCCTTAGGCTGGAAAAAGCAAATCGGGAAAGTCCCGAAAGAGTAAGAAAACAGCCGGTCAGTCTAGTCAAGTGGCCATGGACGGGACCAATCTATCCGGATTGCAAACCGATCCGGCCGCAGCTGACACTAGAGACGTGTTGCCAACTGATCAGGCTAATCTTACGGGGACGCAACAGGATGGTCAGGAACATCGGGAGAGTGATGAGGAAGTGGAATCCTCGAACGCTAACCGTGATGGTGACCAGCATGAGAGAGTGGCCGATGGAACGGCTAATGTGCCCGCAACACTGTCCAAAGAGGACTTGTTAGAGGCCATGAAGGTAATGGGGACTCAGGTTGCGGCTATGGCGCAACTGTTCACGCCACTAGTGAACTCCTCGGTTGGCCAGGCTACGCCTGTGGCTACGACCACCCCCAACACCAATGGTCCAGTTGTGGAAACGGTTGAGGTGATCGAGATCGATCCACCGGAAAAGTCTGGAAAGAAGGTGGACTATCTGAGTCTGCTTCAACATTTATCCAGGTTGGGTACGAAGCATTTCTCCGGTAGCACCGACCCTATTGTGGCAGACGAGTGGAGGAGTAGGTTGGTCCGAAACTTTCAATCAACTCGCTGTCCAGTGGATTACAGACGCGACATTGCGGTTCACTTCCTGGAAGGGGACGCGCATAACTGGTGGCTTGCAGTGGACAAGCGCACCAATGGGAGTCTGGAAAGTTTTGCGGACTTTGAAGTTGAATTCAACCGCAAATACTTCCCTGCTGAGGCTTGGGATCGTCTGGAAGCTCAGTTTCTAGATTTGGCCCAAGGCCGCAGGACCGTACGGGAGTACGAAGAAGAGTTCAACCGGCTCAGACGGTTTGTTGGAAGAGAGCTGGAGGACGAGGCAGTCCAGGTCCGTAGGTTCATCCGAGGCCTAAGGCCCGAACTGAAGACCCATTGCTCGATCCGCACTTTCAACACCGTCGGAGAACTGGTGGAACGGGTGGCTTTGCTAGAGTCTAACTTGGCTGAAGAAGCTAAGCTTAAGGCTAAGTCACAGTCTGGCCCGTCGGGCAAAACAAATGATAAAAAGAGGAAGTGGGACCAGGTGGACGGAGGTAAGACCTCTGGTGGCCGACCTACATGTCCCAAGTGTGGAAAGAATCATCCCGGTGAGTGCTGGAAGGCCATGGGGGCTTGTGTGCGATGTGGCAGCATGGATCACACGATCCAAAACTGCACTCGACCAAACCGATTCTCAGACCAGTCCAGTGGCAGCGGCTCCGTGACTTGCTTCCTATGTGGCAAGACTGGACACTACAAGTCGGATTGTCCTAAGCTACAAGGAGGACAAGGGAAGGGCCGTGGAGACACAGGCAAGTCGACCCAGAGTAGGCCGACCACAACACCAAGGGTGTATGAGCTGTCCCGGGACGACGGTGCTTCTGGATCGTTTGATTCGATCTCTGGAACACTCATGATTGGTGGTGTGGAAACCCACGTACTTTTCGACACAGGGGCTACACATAGTTTTGTGAGTCCGGGACTGGTCGGAAAGGGTCTGTTCTGTCTGGACGCTGGAGATAATTTTGGGATAGTGAGGGCGGCCGGAGGGCAAGCCATGAACTCACTAGGTCTCATGTCAAATATCCCAGTGTCAATACAGGGAAAGGTATTCCCTGTGGATTTGGTCTGTGTCAACCTAAAGAATCACGAAGTGATCCTAGGTATGGACTGGTTGGGAAAGTATCGGGCCACTCTCGATTGCCATAGAGGTCGTGTGCAATTGGAGACTGGGCTTCGACCGATCCAGTACCAATGTCTGTGTCCGGCTCAAGAGAAAGTAGTGGTTTCAGCAGTTCGAGCGATTCGGATGTTGGAACAGGGTTGTCAGTCCTTTTTGGCTACAATTACAACTACAGAGCCGGGCAGTTCTGTCTGTCTGAAAGACCTTTCAGAGGATTCGTTGGTGTCGAAGTTCCCAGATGTGTTCCAGGTACCTCAGGGTGTCCCCCCTGATAGGTCGGATCCATTTACGATTGAACTAGAGCCAGGGACAGCTCCGCTGTCCAAGAGTCCGTACCGGATGGCTCCGGCCGAGATGGCCGAGCTAAAGAAGCAATTGGAAGAATTGCTTGACAAGGGGTTCATACGGCCAAGTAGCTCCCCTTGGGGTGCACCAGTCCTCTTCGTGAGAAAGAAGGATGGTAGCATGCGTCTGTGCATCGACTATCGAGGGTTGAACAGGGTCACTGTGAAGAACAAGTACCCGTTGCCCAGGATAGACGAACTGTTGGATCAACTCAAAGGAGCCAAGTGGTTTTCCAAGATTGATTTGGCTTCAGGGTATCATCAGATCCCTATAGAGCCAAATGATATTAGGAAGACGGCATTTAGGACCAGGTACGGTCATTACGAGTTCGTAGTGATGCCGTTCGGTCTGACCAATGCACCTGCCGCTTTCATGAAAATGATGAACAGCGTGTTCCGAGATTTCTTGGATGAATTCGTGATCATCTTCATTGATGATATCCTAATTTATTCCAAGGATGAGGAATCTCATAGGAAACACTTGAGAGCCGTGCTGGAACGATTACGAGAACACAAACTCTATGCTAAACTCAGTAAATGTAGCTTTTGGCAGAAGAGTATTGGGTTCCTCGGCCATATTGTTTCCGATCAGGGCATCTCGGTGGATCCAGAGAAGATCAGGGCAATCAAGGATTGGCCCCGACCACGCAGTGCTACGGAAGTCAGAAGCTTCTTAGGGCTGGCAGGTTACTATAGAAAGTTTGTGAAAGGATTCGCAAGCTTGGCTCAGCCTATGACGCGGTTGACTGGGAAGGACGTTAAGTTCACATGGGCTGAAGAGTGTGAGGAATGTTTCTCCGCACTTAAGAACATGCTGACTAGCGCACCCGTCCTAGTGCTTCCGGAGGCCGATCAACCATATGTGGTCTATACGGACGCGTCCATCACTGGACTAGGTTGCGTATTGACCCAGCATGGGAAAGTCATTGCCTATGCGTCCAGGCAGTTGAGGAAACATGAGGGAAACTACCCCACCCATGATCTCGAAATGGCTGCGGTAGTATTCGCCTTAAAGATTTGGCGATCATACTTGTATGGCGCCAAAGTTCAGATACTTACGGACCATAAGAGTCTTAAGTATATATTCACCCAGCCTGAGTTAAACTTAAGGCAGAGGAGGTGGATGGAATTCGTAGCTGACTACGATTTGGACATCACCTACTATCCGGGAAAGGCTAATCTGGTAGCAGACGCTTTGAGCCGGAAGAGGGCTGATGTATCGGCCGAACGGGAGGCGGACGACCTGGACGGTATGGTCCGTGCTCTGCGGCTGAATGTGCTGACTACGACAACCGAAGCTTTGGGGTTGGAGGCGGTTAACCAAGCCGACCTGCTTACTCGAATCCGGTTGGCTCAAGGTCAGGACGAGAACCTGAATAAGGTTGCTCAGAATGATAGGACGGAGTACCAGATCGCAAAGGATGGTACCATCCTAGTAAACGGTCGGATCAGTGTTCCTAATGATAGGAGTCTAAAGGAAGAGATTATGAGGGAGGCTCATAAGTCCAGATTCTCGGTTCATCCTGGTGCGACTAAGATGTACCAGAACCTTAAGAAATTCTATCATTGGATCCGTATGAAGGCAGATGTAGCGGAATGGGTGGCCAAGTGTTCCACTTGCCAACTCATCAAAGCAGAACATCAGGTGCCTAGTGGGTTATTACAAAGCTTGCCTATTCCGGAATGGAAATGGGATCACATCACAATGGACTTTGTGACCGGGTTCCCTACCACGAGGAATAAGAAGGATGCGGTTTGGGTTGTGGTAGATCGACTAACCAAATCAGCACACTTCCTGGCTATCAAGAAGTCGGATGGGGTAGATCAGATTGTACGTAAGTACATTGATGAGATCGTCCGACTACATGGTGTGCCGGCAAGCATAGTCTCGGATAGGGATTCAAGGTTCACATCTTACTTCTGGAAGGCTTTCCAAAAGGCCTTAGGAACAAGGGTGAACATGAGTACAGCCTATCACCCACAGACGGATGGACAGTCTGAACGTACGATCCAGACATTGGAAGATATGTTGCGAGCATGTGTTCTAGACTGGGGTGATTCCTGGGAGAAACATCTACCTCTGGTAGAATTTGCTTACAACAATAGTTTCCATAGTAGTATTGGCATGTCGCCATACGAAGCTCTGTATGGGCGTCCATGCAGGACACCCTTATGCTGGACCCAAGTTGGGGAACGCAGCATGATTGGTCCGGAGATTGTCGAAGAGACAACCGAAAAGATCAAGTTCTTGAGGGACAAGATGAGACAGGCACAAGATCGCCAAAAGAACTATGCAGATCGAAGAAGGAAAGATCTCGAGTTTCAAGTAGGTGACTTGGTGTATCTCAAAATGATTACCTTCAAAGGACGAGTCCGAATTTCCGGGAGACGGAAGTTAGACCCGAGATACTTGGGGCCGTTCAAGGTCATTGAAAGAGTTGGGATGGTGGCCTACAAGTTGGACTTGCCGGCCAAGATGGACGCATTTCATAATGTGTTCCACGTCTCCCAACTTCGGAAATGTTTGACGGACCAAGACATCGCTCTTCCTGCCATTCCAGACGATCTTGGTAAGAACCTAACCTTGGAAACGAGGCCAGTTCGAATCATAGATAGGATGGAAAAAGCAACAAGGAAGAAGACGGTCCAGATGGTCAAGGTCGTCTGGGACTGTAATGGTCAGGATATAATCACTTGGGAGACCGAAGCTAGAATGAAAGCAGAGTACCCAGAGTGGTTGGACCAGTTTGTTTCCGAGGAAGCATTCGATTCGGATTCGAGGACGAATCCATCCCAAGGGGGGGAGACTTGTCACGCCCCCAATCCTGAATAGGATTGTTGGGACGGCCATGGTTCGAGGAAACGTACAAGCCAGTCTTGAGACATCAAGGCAAGCGTTCCATGGTCGAGAAAGAAGGTTAAGGATATAAGGAAACTTAGACTTAACCTTATACGAGCTAAGTGTCAGCTAGGACGAGTAAGACGGTAGCTAGGACGAAGTGGACGAGTAGCTCGGCCAGCTCAAGGAAGCTAGGTTCAGTTCACTCCAGCTCAGTCCCTACTAAGTCAGCTCCACTAGCTGGACTACTAGCTCACTCAGCTGAGGCAGCTGAGTGTCAGCTCATCTCAGCTAGACGGACTGTCCGGGCTTTAGGCCGATGGTCCGGGTCTGGGTCAGTGGCGGGCTGGGAGGTCCGGCCATGAGGCCATGGGCTGTTGGGTCCTTGGGCAAGGCTGTGGGCTGTGTCCAGGAGGCCTGGGGCGTGGGTTGGGCTTGTGGCCGACCCCAAACCCAATCAGAAAGGGCGAAGGGATGCAAGTGGCCGAAAGGGGGCAACTCTTGGCCGATGGTGCCCATTCGCTAGCAAGTCGTGCCTGTTCGTGGGGCAAGACTTACCCCCTCGTTTTCTATAAATATGGGGGCTCTCTGGTCGATTTCATTATCCAATTCCAGAGTAAAATACTCAGAGAAAAACGTAGAGAGAAAGAAAGAGAGAAAGAGAGAGTTCCGGCCAAGAGAAAGGCCGATTGTGGTGGTGTTGTGTTCCGGCGACTCTGATCGTTTGAGAACTAACTCCGGTCAAGAATGGGAGATCAAGACAAGGAGAAGAGCATGGAGAACCCAGATGTGGTTCACAAGGTATGTGATGGGCCGTGGCTCCATCAGACCGAACGGACGGTCCATGCGACCGCACCGCGGCTCTGGTCGGTTCCTAAGTCCCATCCGGCTCTCCTTATCTATTTCAATTCGTTTCTCTTCTCTTCTCTCTGGTTAAACACGAAAGGTTGTGTTGGTTGAGTCCAAGGGACACGTCCCTAGGCTTTGGCCGAACATAACCAGACCGCTAGCCTTGACACGGGTCGGTTAGACGGATGATCCGATCGCACCAAGACTGGGCGGTTAGGACGAACGGTTGGGAATGACCCAAAGGGCACGAGTTGTCAAGAGTCATGAGTGTTCAAAGGTTGTGAGTTGCCAAAGGGTGTCAGGGACCAAAAGGTACGAGTTACCAAAGGTTGCGAACATCAAAAGGTACGAGAACCAGGAGGCACGATTGGCCAAATGGTGTGACCGGTTGCTAAGCCTTCCGGATTAGGCTTGAGGCTTACTAGGCCGATTGGATCCAGGCCTAAGGCCGGATCAGGTAAGGGAGTCCGTTGGGCCATTGAGCCAGACTCCATTGGCCGGTCGCACCTAGATTCTATCCGGATAGACGGATTGGTCTTTGGGGACGATCCGGATCTGTTCGTGTGTTCTGTTATCTATTCTGGACTATCTATCTGATTCTAAGTCAAGGGGTGGTTGGTTGAATGACTTAGGATACGGTAGGTAGGTTCATACGTTTTATGATTATGTTGACTGAGGTTTATCAAAGTTCTAGGAACCAAGCCAAGCATTGTAGAATCAATCCGTTCTATTCTCGGTTATGATTAATGCTTATCTGGTTGTGGTTTCAGGAACTAAGGATGGTTCTGGTCAAGCCAAGGAGCCGTGAAGGCTCGGTCAGTGAGAGGCTGTGTAACGTGTGGTTAGATGATGCTAGGAATGAACTAGTGATTGTCTATGAGACTGTTAAGAAGTTGTGTATTGAATCTCATGTTTCTAAGTAATACAAAGTTTATACATTGTTATTCCGCTGTGCAATCTGTTCCTTTGTTTATGAACCTCATATTCGAATATGACTTAGTAACTAATAGACTTAAAAATGGATCAAACAAGCAGAGAAATTAATAAGTAAGCCTGCGGACTCCATCAGGTCGAGAGGCCAGGGTTCGGGTCTTACACACATGATGTCTGTGGCTGTCCGTCAGCACACACAGGACGTCCGTCGCTGTCCTTGTGTGTCCGTGTGTGTCTGTGTGTGTCCGTGTGTGTCCGTCAGTACACACAGGACGTCCGTGGCTGTCCATCAGTACACATATCCGAACGCTGGTCCTTGGACTCAGCACGCTGGTCCTTGGACTCAGCACGCTGGTCCTTGGACTCAGCACGCTGGCCCTTCTCGTGGACTGTTCGTGTGATTTTGGCCCACGTGGACTGTATGTTCAGTACACACAGGACGTCTGTGGCTGTCAGTCAGCAGACACAGGACGTCCGTGTGCGTCCGTCAGCACACACAGGACGTCTATGGCTGTTCGTCAACACACACAGGACGTCTGTGGCTGTCCATCAGTACACATATCAGCACGTTGGTTCTTGGACTCAGCACGCTGACCCTTCTCGTGGACTGTTCGGATGATTCTGGCCCATGTGTGCTGTCTGTTCACTACACACAGGACGTCCGTGGGTGTTCGTCAGCACACACAGGACATCCGTGTGTGTCCGTCAGCACACACAGGACGTCTGTGGCTGTCCGTGTGTGTCCGTGTGTGTCCATCAGCACACACATGATGTCTGTGGCTGTCCATCAGTACACATATCAGCACGTTGCTCCTTGGACTCAGTACCTTTCCCGTGAACTGTTCAGGTGATTTTGGCCCACGTGGGCTGTCTGTTCAGTACACACAGGACTTCCGTGGGCGTCCACCAGCAAACACAGGACGTCCGTGGGTGTCCGCCAGCACACACAGAACGTCGGTGGGTGTCCCCCAGCACACACAGGACGTCCGTGGCTGTCTGTGTGTGTATGTGTGTGTCCGTCTGTGTCCGTCAGCACACACAGGACGTCCGTGGCTGTCCATCAGTACACATATCGGCACGTTGGTCCTTGGACTCAGCACGCTGGCCCTTCCCGTGGACTGTTTGGGTGATTTTGGCCCATGTGGGCTGTTTGTTCAGTACACACAGGACGTCCGTGGGTGTCCGCCAGCACACACAGGACGTCTGTGGCTGTCTGTGGCGGTCCGTCAGCACACACAGGATGTCTGTGGCTGTCCGTGTATGTCCGTGTGTGTCCATGGTTGTCCGCCAGCACACACAGGACATTCGTGGCTGTTTGTGGCTGTTCGTCAGCACACAGGACGTTCGTGTGTGTCCGTCAGCACACACATGACGTCCGTGTGTGTCCGTCAGCACACACAGGACATCCGTGTGTGTCCATCAGCACACACAGCACGTCCGTGGCTGTCCATCAGTATACATATAAGCACGTTGGTCCTTGGACTCAGCACACTGACCCTTTTCGTGGACTGTTTGGGTGATTTTAGCCCACGTGGGCTGTCTGTTCAGTACACACAGGACGTCCGTGGGTTTTCACCAGCACACACATGACGTTCGTGGCTGTCCGTAAGCACACACAGGACGTCCGTCGGTGTCCGTGTGTGTCTGTGTGTGTCTGTGTGTGTCCGTCAATACACACAGGACGTCTGTGGCTGTCCATCAGTACACATATCAGAACGCTGGTCCTTGGACTCAGCACGCTGGTCCTTGGACTCAGCACGCTGGCCCTTCTCGTGGACTGTACGTGTGATTTTGGCCCACGTGGGCTGTATGTTCAGTACACACAGGACGTTCGTGGCTGTCAGTCAGCAGACACAGGACGTCCGTGTGCGCCTGTCAGCACACACAGGACGTCCGTGGCTGTCCGTCAGCACACACAAGATGTCCGTGGCTGTCCATGTGTGTCTGTCAACACACACAGGACGTCCGTGGCTGTCCATCAGTACACATATCAGCACGTTGGTCCTTGGACTCAGCACGCTGAACCTTCCCGTGGACTGTTCGGGTGATTTTGGCCCACGTGGGGTATCAGTTCCGTACAAACAGGACATCCGTGGGTGTCCGCCAGCACACACAGGACGTCCGTGGCTGTCCGTGTGTGTCCGTCAGTACACACAGGACGTCCGTGGCTGTCCATCAGTACACATATCAGCACGCTGGTCCTTGGTCTCAGCACGTTGGCCCTTCCTGTGGACTGTTTGGGTGATTTTGGCCCACGTGGGCTGTCTGTTCAGTACACACAGGACGTCCGTGGGTGTCCGCCAGCACACACAGGAAGTCTTTGGCTGTCTGTGGCTGTCCGTTAGCACACACAGGACGTTCGAGGCTGTTCGTGTGTGTCCGTGTGTGTCTGCGTGTGTCCGTCAGCACGCACATGATGTCCGTGGCTGTCCATCAGTACACATATCAGCACGCTGGTCCTTGGACACAGCACGCTGGCCCTTCCCGTGGATAATTCTGGTGATTTTGGCCCACGTGGGCTGTCTGTTCAGTACACACTGGACGTCCGTGGGTGTCCGTCAGCACACACAGGACGTCTGTGGGTGTCCGTCAGCACACACAGGACGTCCGTGGGTGTCTGTGTGTGTCTGTCAGCACACACAGGACGTCCGTGGTTGTCCATCAGTACACATATCAGCATGTTGGTCCTTGGACTCAGCACGCTGACCCTTCTCGTGGACTGATCGGGTGATTTTGGCCCACGTGGGCTGTCTGTTCAGTACACACAAGACATCCGTGGGCGTCCGCCAGCACACACAGGACGTCCGTCAGTACACATATCAGCACACACAGGACATCCATTAGTACACACATGACGTCTGTGGCTGTCCATCAGTACACATATCAGCACCCTAGTCCTTGGACTCAGCATGCTGGCCCTTCCTGTGGACTGTTTGGGTGATTTTGGCCCACGTGGGCTGTCTGTTCAGTACACACAGGATGTCCGTGAGTGTCCGCCAGCACACACTAGAAGTCTGTGGCTGTCCGTGGCTGTCCGTTAGCACACACAGGACGTTCGAGGTATTATGTGTGTGTCCGTGTGTGTCTGTGTGTGTCCGTCAGCACGCACATGATGTCCGTGGCTGTCAATCAGTACACATATCAGCACGCTGGTCCTTGGACACAGCACGCTGGCCCTTCCTGTGGATTATTCGGGTGATTTTGGCCCATGTGGGCTGTCTGTTCAGCACACACAGGACGTCCGTGGGTGTCCGTCAGCACACACATGATGTCCATGGGTGTCCGTGTGTGTCTGTCAGCACACACAGGACGTCCGTGGCTGTCCATCAGTACACATATCAGCATGTTTGTCCTTGGACTCAGCACGCTGACCCTTCTCGTGGACTGTTCGGGTGATTTTGGCCCATGTGGGCTGTCTGTTCAGTACACACAGGACGTCCGTGGGTGTCCGTTAGCACACACAAGACATCCGTGTGTGTCCGTCAGCACACACAGGACGTCTGTGGCTGTTTGTGTGTGGCCGTCAGCACACACAGGACGTCCACGGCTGTCCATCAGTACACATATCAGCACGTTGGTCCTTGGACTCAGTACGCTGACCCTTCCCGTGGACTGTTCGGGTGGTTTTGGCCCACGTGGGCTGTCTGTTCAGTACACACAAGACATCCGTGGGCGTTTGCCAGCACACACAGGACGTCCGTGGGTGTCTGCCAGCACACACAGGACGTCCATGAGTGTCCGCCAGCACACACAGGACGTCCGTGGCTGTCCGTGTGTGTCCGTCTGTGTCCGTCAGCACACACAGGACGTCTGTGGCTGTCCACCAGTACACATATCGGCACGTTGGTCCTTGGACTCAGCACGCTGGCCCTTTCCGTGGACTGTTTGGGTGATTTTGGCCCACGTGGGCTGTCTGTTCAGTACACACAGGACGTCCGGGGGTATCCGCTAGCACACACAGGATGTTCGTGGCTGTCTGTGGAGGTCTGTCAGCACACACAGGACGTCTGTGGCGGTCCGTGTATGTCCGTGTGTGTCCACGGTTGTCCGCCAGCACACATAGAACGTCTGTGGCTGTTTGTGGCTGTTCGTCAGCACACACAGGACGTCTGTGTGTGTCCATCAGCACACACATGACGTCCATGTGTGTCCGTCAGCACACACAGGATGTCCGTGTGTGTCCATCAGCACACACAGCACGTCCGTGGCTGTCCATCAGAATACATATAAGCACGTTGGTCCTTGGACTCAGCACGCTGACCCTTCCCGTGGACTGTTTGGGTGATTTTTGCCCACATGGGCTGTCTGTTCAGTACACACAGGACGTCCGTGGGTCTCCACACACAGGTCATCCGTGGCTGTCCGTCAGCACACACAGGACCTCTGTGTGTGTCCGTGTGTGTCCGTCAGTACACACAGGACGTCTGTGGCTGTCCATCAGTACACATATCGTCACGCTGGTCCTTGGACTCAGCACGCTGGCCCTTCCCATGTACTGTTCGGGTGATTTTGGCCCACGTGGGCTGTCTGTTCAGTAAGCACAGGACGTCCGTGGGTGTCCGTCAGCAGACACAAGACGTCCGTGTGCGTCCGTCAGCAGACACAAGACGTCCGTGTGCGTCCGTCAGCACACACAGGACTTCCGTGGCTGTCTGTGTGTGTCTGTGTTTGTCCGTCAACACACACAGGACGTTCGTGGCTGTCCATCAAGACACATATCAGCACGTTGGTCCTTGGACTCAGCACGCTGAACCTTCCTGTGGACTGTTTTGGTGATTTTGGCCCACGTGGGCTGTCAGTTCTGTACAAACAGGACGTCCGTGGGTGTCCGACAGCACACACAGGACGTCCGTGGCTGTCCGTCAGCACACACAGGACGTCTATGGCTGTCCGTGTGTGTCCATGTGTGTCTGTCAGTACACACAGGACGTCTGTGGCTGTCCATCAGTACACATATCAGCACGCTTGTCACGCCCCCAATCCTGGAATGGATTGTCGGGACGGCCATGGTTCGAGGAAACGTACCAGCCAGTCTTAGGACATCAAGGCAAGCGTTCCATGGGCAAGAAAGAAGGTTAAGGACATAAGGAAACTTAGACTTAACCTTATAAGAGCAAAGAGACGGCTAAGACGAGTAAGACGGTAGCTGGACGAAATAGAGAAGTAGCTCGACCAGCTTAACGAAGCTAGGTTGAGTTCACTGCAGCTCAGCCACTACTAAGTCAGCTCCACTAGCTGGACTATTAGCTCACTCAGCTGAGGCAGCTGAGAGTCAGCTCATCTCAGTTAGGTGGACTGTTCGGGTTTTAGGCCGATGGTCCGGGTCCGGGTCAGTGGCGGGCTGTGAGGTCCGGCCATGAGGCCATGGGCTGTTGGGCCTTTGGACAAGGCCGTGGGCTAAGTCCAGGAGGCCTGGGGCGTGGGTTGGGCTTGTGACCGACCCCAAACCCAATCAGAAAGGGCGAAGGGATGCAAGTGGCCGAAAAGGGGACAACCCTTGGCCGATGGTGCCCATTCGCTAGCAAGTCGTGCCTGTTCGTGGGGCAAGACTTACCCCCTCGTTTTCTATAAATATGGGGACTCTCTGGTCGATTTCATTATCCATTTCCAGAGTAAAATACTCAGAGAAAAACGTAGAGAGAGAGAGAGTCCTGGCCAAGAGATCGGCCGGAAAAGGGCCGGTCGTGGTTGTTTAGTATCTCCGGCAAGGAGAACGGTTTAGGAGAGAGGAGGCCGTGTGGTTATGAATACCCAGGTTATAGAGAAAGCTCTGGAGAAGGACTCCAAAGCCGTGGTTCAGTCAGATAGGGTCAGTGGGGTAACCACCGACTCATCGGCTAAGACAATCGGACAGTCCGAACTGGTCTAGCCATGGGCGTTTGGATTGTATCCCATTCTTCTTATTCTTTCCATCTATCTTCTTCTTCTACTCCTTCTGTACATTGGCGTGGCCTTGTTGATGTGTTGGGATTGGTTGTAACCGTGGTTATGGTTGAGTAATGTGGTCGCGGTCCATAACCGACGAGTTAGGCACGCGCATGGTCTAAACCGGCCTCAGGTGATCCGATTGGATAGGGGCGGTTCTGTTCTGTTCTGAACGGTTGCAACCCTTCCCTGAACAGTCACAATGGTTCATGACTTGTGTAGGTTAAGGCGTGGTCTTTTGGCCATAGGCCGGACACACGCACGGACCAGACAGTCCATACGGACGGTTAGGTCGAACGGTTGGAGCATCTGAACGGGTGCGAGATGCCAAGGGTCATGAGATGCCAAGAGGCACGAGTGTCCAAAGGGTACTAGTTCCCAAAGGGTGTGAGTTCCAAACGGTGCCATTGGTTCAAGGCTTAGGCCGGACCAAGTGGACAGTCCGCGGCTGCATAGTCGAACGGACGGACGGTTAGTTTAACCGGAGTGTTGTGTCGCAAGTTCTGACCGGTTGCAAGGCAATCCGGTTTGGTCTTGGGCCTTACTCATTAGTATAGATCCAGGCTTTCTGTTGGATCAGGTAAGAAGGTCCGTGAGCCTTTGGGCCGGACTTATAACTGGCCGATCGCACCTAGATCTTAACCAGACGGTTAGACGGGACTATGGACGATCCGGCTATGGTTGGATGGTTCTAGCCGCAAAGGCAAAGTGGGATATCTTACAATCAACCTCGGGTTGGTGAGTAGGATAGGCGCCATATGCCTTATGTAGGGCGTAGACCCACATGATGGCAATGGAAGGCCGGTTATATCTGTGCATGCTAAGTGGACGATGGCTTATCAAGTCTAGTGGTCGGATCATGTTTCATGACGATGATTCGATGGCCGAGAAGTAGTATGGATGGTCACGTTGCTGGAGTAAGAGTATTGGTGTGATGCTTCTAGATAACAACCTTGGTGTTGATAACTTTGAGATTGGCTAAGAGTCATGACGAAGAGTATGGCTAGTACTATGTGTCGTAGACCATAAGTATTGAGCTTAGGTGTGATTGTTCAAGGAAGACCGTGTAAGATCGGGTCATGGTTGAGTATGGACGACCTGACCTCTGGATGATGGTCTAAGGTGTCAGCACTAACCTGATTAATGAATGCATCGGTTGGTATGAACAGGTCATATCTGTTGTCTGGGTTAAGTCCCAAGGCCGGTCAGGCCAGATGATGACTCATCAGTTCCAAGTCATGTGAGGAAGGTTGGTTGATTGACTTAGGATCTCATGAGCTTTGTCAGTCCAGGAGATGGACTTGGTACTATTGCCTATAAGGCAAAAGGATTTCGGATTGTGCATGAGCCGAGAAAGGCCAGATGCAAACCCTTATCCTTTCAAAGACTTCTCAAAGGTTACTTACGTCTGTGGGGATGGTTGGTTGAATGACTAAGTACCTAGGGGAGCTGTTTGATGCAGGAATCAAGATAAGGACCTTAAGTAAGATCATTGAGTGATCGTGGTCCAGCTGTCAAGCAAGAGCAAGTCGAGTCAATGGAGGACCGATGAGCTAATGAGCTCCGTAGATGTGGCAAAGGTATGATCTAGCATTTACTTATGTAGATCTAGATAGAATGGTTTAGGGGAATGGAACCTCAGAATCGTATGGCTTAGTTTGGGTTTGGGATTGACCTTTAAGCTAATTGGTAGTGAGTAAACTGACCAAGGCTAAGGTGATTCGACCAGACAAGTGCTAGATTGGTTTTAGACCAATGGTTAATTAGAGAATAATCCGCTGCGTATCTGTTGAAAGGATCTAGGCTATTAATGACTAGGGAAGTCTTTAGCTAAGATTTAAGTTAGCCCATCGCCTTTAGGCGATATTATAAATAAAGGGAAAAAATTAAGAGGTTCGGCCAGGAAGTGGACCGAGCAACGTGAGGCATCGACCGTGGCCTAGGCGGCCGGGATTGGGTCTTACAACGCTGGTCCTTAGACTCAGCACGCTGGCCCTTCCTGTGGACTGTTTGGGTGATTTTTGCCCATGTGGGCTGTCCGTTTAGTACACACAGGACGTCCGTGGGTGTCCGCCAGCACACACAGGGCGTCTGTGGCTGTCCGTTAGCACACACAGGACGTCTGTGGTTGTCCGTGTGTGTCTGTGTGTGTTCGTCAGCACACACAGGACGTTCGTGGCTGTCCATCAGTACACATATCAGCACGTTGGTCCTTGGACTCAGCACGCTGACCCTTCCGGTGGACTGTTCGGGTGATTTTGGCCCACGTGGGCTGTCTGTTCAGTACACACAGGACGTCCGTTGGTGTCCGCCAGTACACACAGGACGTCCGTGGGTGTCCGCCAGCACACACAGGATGTCTGTGGCTGTCCGTCAGCACACACAGGACGTCTATGGCTGTCTGTGTGTGTCCGACAGCACACATAGGACGTCTGTGGCCGTCCATCAGTACACATGTTAGCACGTGGTCCTTGGACTCAGCACGCTGAACCTTCCCGTGGACTGTTCGGGTTATTTTGGCCCACGTGGGCTGTCAGTTCCGTGGGTGTCCGCCTGCACACACAGGACGTCTGTGGCTGTCCGTGTGTGTCCGTCAGCACACACAGGACCTCTATGGCTGTCCGTGTGTGTCCGTGTGTGTTCGTCAGTACACACAGCACGTCCGTGGCTGTCCATCAGTACACATATCAGCACGCTGGTCCTTGGACTCAGCACGCTGGCCCTTCCCGTGGACTGTTTGGGTAATTTTTGCCCATGTGGGCTGTCTGTTTAGTACACACAGAACGTCTGTGGGTGTCCGCCAGCACACACAGGGCGTCTGTGGCTGTCCGTGTGTGTCTGTGTGTGTCCGTCAGCACACACATGACGTCCTACGGTTTCGGGCTTTTGGTTAAGAAATCATAAGTTGGGCCTCGAGTCGTGTCTTAGGTCCCTTTGGACCATCTTCCGACTCGAAACTTTTATTACGATTTCTTTCGGTAAAGAGCGAACTTTCCGCGGTTTTTACCGCAAAGTTTGATTGATGACTTAGAATGGCAGAAAACATGAACTGAGTTTGCTACGGTCTTTGGGAGGTAGCATCGAAGGATATACGAGAATGCATAGACTGGTGTCGAATCGACATTTTGGAAGAGCTCGGTCGCGGGACGGACACTATGTAGCGACCAAGCTTGGCTCGAGCTCAGCCGCTACGTAGCGACCAAGCGGAACGGATGCTCGGTCGCTACGTAGCGACCGAGCTTAGCTCGACCTCGGTCTCTACGTAGCGACCAGATAACGTGCATGTGCGGTAGTTGCGCAATGACCGAACTTGGTTTGTCCGTGTTCCGATTGTCATACTCGAACCTATCCGTAATTGGTTGCGTTTGATCTAAATGAAATTCGAATGAAACTTCATCTCGAAAAAATATATTGCGAAGGACATACTTGTGTATTGCGGAGATTTGGACGTTAACTTTGTCGTAACCGTTTTCGAGCCCAACAACTCTTTGTTAACATATTTTTGATGTTTCCTTTCAGAAAACTTTCTTCAAAAATATTGATTTTTGAATTTTTGGCTTCTCGGGTGATTTTTGTCTCATGACAGTTCATACACCCTTTGTGTTGTGGTTGGTTTACCTTGGGACGCCTTGCCTGAGTCTCCACGGCCCTTCCCCTGACTTCCTTGCAGCTTGGGACACTCCGATTGGAAATGTCCTTGCTGGCCACAATGGAAACAAGTCATCGTGCCGCTTCTACCAAACGGGTTCGGTCGAGGACATTTCTGGACTCCATGGTCCATGCTGCCACAACGAACACAAGCCCCCTTGGCCTTCCAGCACTCACCGGGATGGTTCCGTCCACATTTGGAACATGCAGGTCGGCCACCAGAGGTCTTACCTCCGTCCACCTGGTCCCATTTTCTCTTTTTATCATTAGTCTTGCCCAATGGGCCAGACTGTGGCTTAGCCTTAAGCTTAGCTTCCTCAGCCAAGTTAGACTCCAACAAAGCCACCCGTTCCACCAGTTCTCCGACAGTGTTGAAAGTGCGGATCGAGCAGTGGGTCTTCAGTTCCGGCCTTAGGCCTCAGATGAACCTACGGACCTGGACTGCCTCGTCCTCCAGCTCTCTTCCAACGAACCGTCTGAGCCGGTTGAACTCTTTTTCGTACTCTCATACGGTCCTGCGGCCTTGGACCAAATCTAGAAACTTAGCTTCCAGACGATCCCAAGCCTCCGCAGGAAAGTAATTGCGGTTGAACTCAATTTCAAAGTCCGCAAAACTTGTGAGACTTCCATTGGTGCGCTTGTCCACTGCAAGCAACCAATTATGCGCGTCCCCTTCCAGGAAGTGAACCGCAATGTCTCGCCTGTAATCCTCTGGACAGCAAGTTGATTGAAAGTTTCGGACCAGCCTACTCCACCACTCATCTGCCACGACAGGGTCGGTGCTACCTGAGAATTGCTTCGTACCAATTCTGGATAGATGTTGAAGCAAACTCATATAGTCAACCTTCTTTTCCGACCTTTCCGGTGGATCGATCTCGATCACCTCAACCACGTCCCCAGCTGGGCCCGTAGCAATAGGTGTAGCCATAGCTACATGTGTAGCTTGACCAACTGATGAATTCACTAGTGGAGTGAACAGCTGAGTCATAGCCACCACCTGATTACCCATTACCTTCATGGCCTCAAACAAGTCCTCTCGGGACAGTGCTGCGGGCACGTTGGCCGTTCCATCGGCCCCTTGCTCATGCTGGTAGCCATCACGATTAGCATTCGAGGATTCTACTTCCTCGTCACTCTCCTGATACTGCTGACCCTCTGGTTGCATCCCCGTAAGATTGACCTGATCAGTTGGCAACACATCTCCGGTGTTAGTTGCGGTCGGATCGGTTGGTAAACCGTACAGATTAGTTCCGTCCGCGGCTGCTTGACTAGACTGACCGGCCGTTCTCTTACTATTTCGGGTCTTTCCCGATTTGCTTTTCCCAGCCTAAGGATTCAGACATTGTTAGTACAACATATACCTAACATAACCGAGACAATTAATCCCTAGACCTAAACATCAAACCTCACCGTGAGACTGAATCAGCTGGCTGCGTGTGTGTGGACTACATAACCCAACTATCCTAGAATCAAGCATGCTCTGATACCAACTTGTAATGCTCGAACCCGACCTCTCGACAAGACTGGACCCGTTTGCTACTTAATCAATTTCTTTGCTTGTTTGATTCATTTTAAGTCTTTCATTTACTAAGTTATGTTCGAATCTGAGGTTCTAAAACAATTGAACGGATAGCACAGCGGAATATAAATGTGTATAAAATGTATTACTTAGAAACATGAGATCCAATACACAACTTCTTAATCGTTTCATAGACAATCACTAGTTCGTCCCTAGTATCATCTAACCACACGTTACACAGCCTCTCACTGACCGAGCCTTCACGGCTCCTTGGCTTGACCAGAACCATCCTTAGTTCCTGAAACCACAACCAGGTAGCATTAATCATAACCGAGAATAGAACTAGTCGATTCTACAATGCTTGGCTTGGTTCCTAGAACATAAATAAACCTCGGACAATATACTTATAAAAAGATATGAACCTGCCTACCGTATCCTAAGTCATTCAACCAACCACCCCTTGGCTTAGAATCAGATAGACAGTTCAGAATAGATAAACAGAACACACAAACAGTCCGGATCGTCCCGAAGACCAATCCGTCCATCCGAATAGAATCTAGGTGCGACCAGCCAAGATGAAGTCTGGCTCAATGGCTCAATGGACTTCCTTACCTGATCCGGCCTTGGGCCTGGATCCAACGGCCGAGTAAGCCTCACGCCCAATCCGGTTAGGCCAAATGGCCGATCGGACCTTGCGACTCTTAACCTGGCTTGGACAAACCGTGTACTTGTCTCAATGGACAAGACATGGTCTGATCCCAAAGGAACGGACACGACCTGTCTCCACAGGCACCGTTTGGAACATGCACCCCTTCGGCCCTTTGGTACCTCTTGGTCCTTGTACCTCTTGGCGTCCGCAACCCTTGGTTACTTACACCCTTTGGCAACTCACAACCCTTGGTAACTCGTGAACTTTGGCCACTCGTGCCTCTTGGGAACATGACCAACCGTTTAGCCCACCAACCCAGTCCATGGTGCGATTCGAACCGTCCCTCTAACCGATCAGCGTCCAGGTTAGCGGTTTGATTATGTCAGGCCAAGTCTAGGGACGTGTCCCTTGGACTGAACCAACACAACCCTTCGTGTATAATCAGAAAAAAGAGAAAGGACCGGATAGAAACAGGAAGAGGAGAAGCAGTCAAGTCTAATGAACCGACCAGAGCCGCGGTGCAGTCACAATGACCGTCCGGTAGGACTGATGCGGCCATAGCCCACCACGTACCTTCTGAACCGTCTCATGGTTCTCCATGTTCTTCTCCTGCTCTCGGTCTCCCATACTTGTTCGGAGGTTGCTTCACAAATGATCAGATCGCCGGAAACCTAACCACCACACAATTGGCCTTGCTTTGGCCGAAACTTTCTCTCTCTTTCTTTCTCTCTCTCTATGATTTTTCTGAGTATTTTTACTCTGGATTGGATGAATGAAATCGACAGAGAGGACCCCATATTTATAGAAAACGAAAGGGTAAGTCTTGCCCCACGAACAGGCATGACTGGCCAGCGGATGGGGACAATCGGCCAAGGGTTACACCCTATCGGCCGCATGCGTCCCTTCGCCAATACCTCATGGGTTTGGGTCGGACAGAGGCCCAAAGCCTTACCCAACCCCTCTGGACTTCGCCCACGGCCTTTTCCCAAGCCCCAACGGTCCATGGCCTCATGGACGGACCTCCATGGCCCGCCACCGGCCTGGACCCGGACCATCGTACCGAAACCCGAAAAGTCCGTCCAGCTGAGATGAGCTGACCCCCAGCTGCCTCAGCTGAGTGAGCTAGTAGTCCAGCTAGGGGAGCTGACCTTGTAGTGGCTGAGCTGGAGTGAGCTTAACCTAACTCCGTTGAGCTGGTCGAGCTACCCGTTCCATCCGTCCAGCTACCATCTTGGTCGGTCTAACTGACTCTCGACTTGTGTAAGGTTAAGTCTAAGTTTCCTAATGTCCTTAACCTTCTTATCCGGCCATGGAACGCTTGCCTTGATGTCCTAAGACTGGCTAGCACATTTCCTCGAACCATGGCCGTCCCAATGGTCCTATTCAGGATCCGGGATGTTACATGTTCACTCCACTAGTGAATTCTTCAGTTGGTCAAGCTACACCTATTGCTACGGGTCCAGCTGGGGACGCGGTTGAGTTGATCGAGATCGATCCACAGGAAAGGTCTGTAAAAAAGGTTGACTATCTGAGTTTGATTCAACATCTATCAAGATTGGGTACGAAGCAATTCTCAGGTAGCATCGACCCTGTTGTGGCAGATGAGTGGAGGAGTAGGCTGGTCCGAAACTTCCAATCAACTCGCTGTCCAGAGGATTACAGGCGAGACATTGCGGTTCACTTCCTGGAAGGGGATACACATAATTGGTGGCTTGCAGTGGACAAGCGCACCAATGGAAGTCTCACAAGTTTTGCGGATTTTGAAGTTGAATTCAACTGCAAATACTTTCATGCTGAGGCTTGGGATCGTCTGGAAGCTAAGTTTCTAGATTTGGTCCAAGGCTGCAGTACCGTACGGGAGTACGAAGAAGAGTTCAACCGACTAAGACGGTTCGTTGGAAGAGAGCTGGAGGACGAGTCAGTCCAGGTCCGTAGGTTCATCCGAGGCCTAAGGCCAGAATTGAAGACCCACTGCTCGATCCGCACTTTCAACACCGTCGGAGAACTGGTGGAACGGGTGGCTTTGTTGAAGTCTAACTTGGCTGAAGAAGCTAAGGTTAAGGATAAGCCAC
The DNA here is from genome assembly GCF_020379485.1 of Brassica napus. Lineage (NCBI taxonomy): Eukaryota > Viridiplantae > Streptophyta > Magnoliopsida > Brassicales > Brassicaceae > Brassica > Brassica napus. The sequence goes on from NW_026014511.1 coordinate 314,045, forward strand.
AGTCTGTCCCATTGGGCAAAACTAATGATAAAAAGAGAAAATGGGACCAGGTGGACGGAGGTAGGACCTCTGGTGGCCGACCTGCGTGTTCCAAATGTGGACGAAACCATCCCGGTGAGTGGTGGAAGGCCAAGGGGAAACTGGAATCACCTGATTTGAAAGTGGGATAACTTCTTCATCCCAACTCCTAGGAGATTTTTTCAACTTCCTGGTGATTCTCCACCACTTTATGTATCCAAATCAAGCTTCTCAAAAAGTGATTCATCCTGGTTTGATTGGAACGACGATGAAGCTGTGCTATTCCCAAACTGGGAAACTGGAATCACCTGATTTGAAAGTGGGATCACTTCTTCATCCCAACTCCTCTGAGATTTATTCAACTTCCTGGTGATTCTCCACCACTTTATGTATCCAAATCAAGGTTCTCACAAAGTGATTCATCCTGGTTTGATTGGAACGACGATGAAGCTGTGCTATTCCCAAACTGGGAAACTGGAATCACCTGATTTGAAAGTGGGATAACTTCTTCATCCCAACTCCTTTGAGATTTATTCAACTTCCAGGTGATTCTCCACCACTTTATGTATCCCAATCAAGCTTCTTACAAAGAGATTCATCCTGGTATGATTGGAACGACGAAGAAGCTGTCATATTCCCAAACTGGGAAACTGGAATCACCTGATTTGAAAGTGGGATAACTTCTTCTTGCTAGCTCGTATGAGATTTATTCAACTTCCTGGTTATTCTCCACCACTTTATGTATCCAAATCAAGCTTCTCACAAAGTGATTCATCCTGGTTTGATTGGAACGACGAAGAAGCTGTTCTATTCCCAAACAGGGAAACTGGAATCATCTGATTTGAAAGTGGGATAACTTCTTCTTGCCAACTCCAATGAGATTTATTCAACTTCCTTGTGATTCTCCACCACGTTATGTATCCAAATCAGGCTTCTCACAACGTGATTCATCCTGGTTTGATTGGAGCGACGAAGAAGCTGTGCTATTCCCAAACAGGGAAACTGGAATCACTTGATACCAAATACACTTTTGTGTATTAGAGTGTGTTTAAGAACAATCAGATTGTTTTGTGTAAGATTAAAGAGATTGAGAAAATAAGTAGAGAGAGAATAGAGAGAATACTCAAAACTCCATTAGTTGATTTAATGTCTCAGATACAAGTTATATATGAAGAGATAAGGCTGGTACAAAGGGGATTTCGAAATGGAACTCAAAGCATGTGAAGTCAAAGCTAGCTGGATGGTTGAGAGGCTTCACATGCTTGGACAGGCTGTAAAGTAGCTTTTCCTTTCCAGCTATGACCAGACCTTATCCAAACTGATCCTTTCTTATCCAGACTGCTCCTTGGCGTGATATACTCTCCAAAGTGTTGCAAGGTAACTTCCCAAGCCTTTAACTTAGTTACCACAGTAAAAGCTAAAGTTACTGTGGTAAATCCCCAAAGTTACTGACTGCTTTAATACTCTTCCTTTATAGATGTATCCACTCTTTATCTCCTCTTCTCAACATTCCCAAACTGGGAAGCTGGAATCACGTGATTTGAAAGTGGGATAACTTCTTCATCCCAACTCCTATGAGATTTATTCAACTTCCTGGTCATTCTCCACCACTTTATGTATCCAAATCAAGCTTCTCACAAAGTAATTCATCATGGTTTGATTGGAACGACGAAGAAGCTGTGCTATTCCCAAACTGGGAAACTGGAGTCACCTGATTTGAAAGTGGGATAACTTCTTCTTCCCAACTCCTATGAGATTTATTCAACTTCCTAGTGATTCTCCACCACTTTATGTATCCAAATCAAGCTTCTTACAAAGAGATTCATCCTGGTATGATTGGAACGACGAAGAAGCTGTGCTATTCCCAAACTGGGAAACTGGAATCACCAGATTTGAAAGTGGGATAACTTCTTCATCCCAACTCCTATGAGATTTATTCAACTTCCTGGTCATTCTCCACCACTTTATGTATCCAAATCAAGCTTCTCACAAAGTGATTCATCCTGGTTTGATTGGAACGACGAAGAAGCTGTGCTATTCCCAACCTGGGAAACTGGAATCACATGATTTGAAAGTGGGATAACTTCTTCTTGCCAACTCCTATGAGATTTATTCAACTACCTGGTGATTCTCCACCACTTTATGTATCCAAATCAAGCTTCTCACAAAGTGATTCATCCTGGTTTGATTGGAACGACAAAGAAGCTGTGCTATTCCCAAACTGGGAAACTGGAATCACCTGATTTGAAAGTGGGATAACTTCTTCTTCCCAACTCCTATGAGATTTATTCAACTTCCTGGTGATTCTCCACCACTTTATGTATTCAATTCAAGCTTCTTACAAAGATATTCATCCTGGTTTGATTGGAACGACGAAGAAGATGTGGTATTCCCAAATTGGGAAACTGGAATCACGTGATTTGAAAGTGGGATAACTTCTCCATCCCAACTCCTATGAGATTTATTCAACTTCCTGGTGATTCTCCACCACTTTATGTATCCAAATCAGGCTTCTCACAAAGTGATTCATCCTGGTTTGATTGGAACGACGAAGAAGCTGTGCTATTCCCAAACAGGGAAACTGGAATCACCTGATTTGAAAGTGGGATAACTTCTTCATCCCAACTCCTATGAGATTTATTCAACTTCCTGGTCATTCTCCACCACTTTATGTATCAAAATAAAGCTTCTCACAAAGTGATTCATCCTGGTTTGATTGGAACGACAAAGAAGCTGTGGTATTCCCAAACTAGGAAACTGGAATCACCTGATTTGAAAGTTGGATAACTTCTTCTTCCCAACTCCTATGAGATTTATTTAACCTCCTGGTGATTCTCCACCATTTTATGTATCTAAATCAAGCTTTTCACAAAGTGATTCTTCCTGGTTTGATTGGAACGACGAAGAAGCTGTCATATTCCCAAACTGGGAAACTAGAATCACCTGATTTGAAAGTGGGATAACTTCTTCATGCCAACTCCTATGAGATTTATTCAACTTCCTGGTCATTTTACACCACTTTATGTATCCAAATCAAGCATCTCACAAAGTGATTCATCCTGGTTTGATTGGAACGATGATGAAGCTGTGCTATTCCCAAACTGGGAAACTGGAATCACCTGATTTGAAAGTGGGATAACTTCTTCTTGCCAACTCCTATGAGATTTATTAAACTTCCTGGTGATTCTCCACCACTTTATGTATCCAAATCAAGCTTCTCACAAAGTGATTTATCCTGGTTTGATTGGATCGACGATGAAGCTGTGCTATTCCCAAACTGGGAAACTGGAATCACCTGATTTGAAAGTGGGATAACTTCTTCTTGCCAACTCCTATTGTTGAAATGAGCTGAGTACAATGCAAGAGAAGGCACAAGGAGTTAAGAGACTGAAAGGAAATGAAGGGATGAGACTTTGGGAGAGTTTGTGATCAGCCATAGCCGTACAATCCGTACTGAAGGAACTGGCCGTACACATCAAGGATGATCACAAACATTAACCAAAGGTGAAAGTTAAAATGAGGAGTTAGAGTGGTAAAAGGTGAATGCCCTTAGTCTTGGAGAAGAATCAGTCCGTTGGAGAAGGATAAGGCTCGCGGTGACAGCCTGTCTCATGCTGGAAAGGTAAAGCAAAAGCAAAGATGCCTTACACATGTGAGAACAGCCATTGGATCAATTCAAAATCGAGTCTAGCTCCTGTATTGACTTCACATGCTTTACCTTATCCTTAGAGTCTTGGAAACCCTTGTATCCTGTCCTATATATTGTAAACTCTCTGATTAATAAAGACTAACACGATTTCATCATAATCTCTCTCTAGTTTATCATGTTTCTCTTCTACATTTCATAAATCATCTCATCTCACTTTAATCTTTCTCTAAATCTCTCAATACCTGTTCAACTCCCTAAAATCATATGGTATCAGAGCCAGGTTGGCTTTGGTATTGAGATTTAGAGTGTTCTTCAGCTTCAGTTCAAACTCATTCATACTTTCTTTTCGGATCTAACAAAGCAAGATGGAGGGAAACTACAAGGTCATTACAGTTCCTGTTGCGTTGAAGGGTGGTAGTAACTACCTGTTGTGGTCGAGGCTAGTGAAGACAGCCATTGGGAGGCTAGGGCTTTGGAGTCACATCACGGATGATGCAACCAAGCCAGTGGCTAAAGACGGAGAACAAGGTGAAGGTGTTGGAGATCAAGTTGCTGCTGCCGAGAAGAAGTGGATTCAAGAAGACTTGATGGTGCTTTCAGTGCTACAAGGATCCCTTGAAAAACATCTCTTGGAGGCCTACAGCTACTGCAAGACTCCAAAACACCTGTGGGAGGTACTCCAAAAGACTTTTGGGAATGTTACCAATCTGAACCGTGTGTATGAGATCAAGAAAGCTATCAACACACTGGTACAAGATGGGGAGGAGTTCACCAAGCATTTGGGCAAGTATAGATCCTTGTGGTTGTTGAAATGAGGTGATGAAACTATGTGATATGAAGCTAGAGAAGGTTAGAGGCTTGAGGATGAAGTTAAGGATGTGAGTGTACGGACAAGCCGTACAATGTGGCCGTACAAGGTAAAGAAGAAGTTACCATGATCGGTTAACCGAGAAGGGAGTAAACGGATCAGTCTTACCTTCTACCATGCTCTACTTGGATCAGACCGTTGAGAGAGCTTGAGGAGCGCATCTGACAGGCTGTGCCAGGCTGTGACAGACTGTCAGCATCCTAGTCAAAGATCCAAGATGCTTCACACGCGGGAAGAAGCTCATTGGATGCTTTATGATATGCGCTCCTCTCTTGGTTGACTACACATGCTTTAGCTTATCTTTAAACCTTGAAAACCCTAAGCTCTCATACTATATAAGTTGTAACCTCATCAGATTAATGATTAACGAGATGGAAGCACTCTTTCTCTACTTTCTCTCTAGTTTGAATCTCAAAGTCTCTTAATCACTCTCAAACTATGATACTCGTTTAAATCTTTCACTAAACTCCTCTTTAATCTTTCTTAATCTCTCAATACCTTCTTAAATCTCTAAGATCTCATGGTATCAGAGCCAGGTTGGCTTTGGTATTGAGAGATCTTAGTCCTTTCGTGTGATTCTTACTTATCCCGTCTTGTGTTCTTGCGTTTGTTCTTGAGACTTTCGGGAAGTCTTGTCATTGTGTTGAAGTATTTTACTCTTGGTTCTTTGGTTCCGTGTGTTCTTGAAGATCTGGTGTGGTAGAAGCTCAACTGAAGTACAAGATTGAAGACTAGAAGTCACTAGAGGCAAAGGGAAGATGGAAGGAAACTACAGTAAGCTTGTTACGGTTCCGGTTGCCTTAAAAGGTGTAGGAAACTACTTGTTGTGGTCTCGGCTAGTGAAGACTGCTATTGGGAGGCTAGGGTTATGGAATCACATCACGGATGATGGTCCAGAGCCAGTGGCCAAAGGAAATGAGGAAGTTGAAGGTGGAAAAGTACTCACTGAAGCTGAAGTGAAGAAGAAATGGGTTCAAGAAGATCTGATGGTGCTGTCGGTACTACACGGTTCTATTGAAGTCCCTTTGCTTGAAGCCTACAGCTTCTGTGAGACACCTAAGCACCTATGGGAGACGCTCCAGAAGACATTTGGAAATGTCTTAAACCTTAGCCGTGTGTTTGAGTTGAAGAAAGCCATCACCTCCTTGACGCAAGATGGTGTGGAGCTTACTTAACACATTGAGAAGTTCAGAGCTCTTTGGTCTGAGCTGGATAACCTGCGTCCAAGCACCAATGATCAAGAGATCATCATGGAGAGGAGAGAGCAGGATCAGGTGTTTGGGTTGATGATGACCTTAGACGTGTGCTACAAGGATGTCATCAAGCACATGCTGAGATCGCCAAGCCTACCAACAATGGAGGAGGTGTGCTCTCAACTGCAGAAGGAGGAAGGCTCTCTAGGCTTGTTTGGAGGAAAGGGGGAGCTATCTATGGCTCATCAGGCTGAAGTATGGTGACCGCTTTGAAGGGAATTGTGATCATTGCAAAAAGCCAGGTCATAAGAAGAGCCAATGCTGGATACTTCACCCTCACCTCAAGCCAAGCAAATTCAACAAGGAGAGAGAAGCCAGAGCTCACATGTCCACCGAGGCAAGCAGTGGCAGTGCATCCGGAGCTGGTACATCCTCACAAGTGAATGAGAGTGAAGGGCGAGCTCTCTCTTCTCACCACTCAGGAGGGAAGAACCTAGAGCATGAGGTGATCAGGAAGTCAGACATAGATGCACTCATCAAAGCACTTAAGGAGTCTGGTAACAAACTAAGACACAATACTCTTGGCTATTCTTTTGCTACTCATACTATGCCTAGTAGAACTGATAGGTTACTAAACATATTAGAGAGTCCCTTGATTGGTAAAACTGAACATAGCATTGCTAATAAACTCTTAGGAGTGCTTGAGAACTTAAAGAATAACAATGATCATCCTAGGAGTCATCTAGCTAAGGACATACATAAACCTTTGATTATTGATTCTGGTGCATCTCATCACATGATTAGTGATAACAAGTTAATTACGGATATAGAACCTACCCAAGGTCATGTCATGATTGCTAATGGTGATAGAATTCCTATTAGAGGCATTGGTAGGTTGAAACTGTTTAATAAAGATTCTAAAGCATTGTACATGCCTGAATTTACTTCAAACTTGTTATCTGTCAAGAGATGCACTACGGATCTTAATTGCAATGTTATTTTTAGTCCTAATGATGTGAAGTTTCAGGATATTAAGAGCAGTAAGTTGATTGGCCAAGGAGCAACTAAGGGAGACCTTTACATGCTTGGAGATCTCTCTCCTATCTCTAGTTCTTGTTTTTCGTTTAGCTCGGTTTCTTTAAGTAAGGATGCTTTGTGGCATGCTAGGCTAGGACATCCACATGTTAGGGCCTTAAGCATAATGTTACCAGGTGTCATGTTTAAAAATAATGATTGTGAAGCTTGTATTTTGGGAAAACATTGTAAGAGTGTGTTTCAAAGATCAGTTACAGTTTATGAGAATTGTTTTGACTTAATCCACTCTGATGTTTGGACTGCACCTTATTTATCTAGGGATAATTACAAGTATTATGTCACCTTCATTGATGAAACATCTAAATACACCTGGTTAACACTCATTAAAACAAAGGATAGAGTTCTTGATGCATTTAAAAACTTTCAAAACTATGTTACTAACCACTATAATGCCAAGATTAAGATTTTCAGGTCAGATAATGGTGGGGAGTATACAAGTCATGCATTCAAAGAACATTTAGCTAGCCATGGAATCCTTCATCAGACGAGCTGTCCTTATACACCCCAGCAAAATGGAGTGGCTGAAAGGAAGAATAGACATCTCATGGAGGTGGCTAGATCAATGATGTTCTATACAAGTGTGCCTAAAAGGCATTGGAGTGATGCAGTGATGACCGCAAGCTACCTAATCAACAGGACACCAACCAAGATTCTCAATGATCAGTCCCCCTTTGAGGTTCTTAACAAGAGTAAGCCAGTGCTGGAACACTTGAGGATCTTTGGGTGTGTGTGTTATGTGCTTGTACCCGGGGAAATGCGGAACAAGCTAGAAGAAAAGAGTACCAAGGCTATGCTGATTGGATACTCTACATCCCAAAAGGGATAAAAATGCTTTGATCCAGATACCAGAAGAGTATTGGTATCAAGGGAGGTGAAGTTCTTTGAAGATAAGGGATATTATGATGGGAAGAATTAGGAAAAACTTGAAGATCTATCCAAACCATCAGACAGGGCCGCAAGCTTGAGAAACATCTTGCAAGGACTTGGCATTGGAGTGTCACCAGATCAACACAAACGCCAAGAAACACCACCTGTTAGAGTTGAAGAATCATCTCACTTAGAACATGAAGGGGGAAGTGAATCTGCTGATACTGAAGTTCAAGGAACAAGTGAAGCCGAAGATCAACAACAAAGCGCAGACTCTCATGTTCAAAGTGAAGATGACTCAAGGGGAAGTGATAAACATAGAAGTCAGGAAGCTAGTGAAGAAAGTCAGATACCAGAAGAAGCCGTGGAAGAGAATGTAGTAGTTCCATTGAGGAGAAGCACACGGTTAAAGAGAGATGCTTCCAACTGGGTAAACATAAGAGTGTACTACAATGCCCAAGCTGTGGAGCATCCCTCTCAAGCTGTGTGCTCATTTGCGTGCTATCCAGAAGAGCATTGCGCATTTATGATCAGCTTAGATGGAAGCTATGTGCCTAGATCATATGAAGATGCAATGTTACATGAAGACTGGAAGGAATCAGTAGGTGATGAAGCTAATGCCATGATAAAGAATGATATTTGGTTTGAAATTGAACTGCCGAAAGGACAGAAGGCAGTAACTAGCAAGTGGATATTCACTATCAAGTACAAGCCTGATGGGATTATTGAGAGGAAGAAGACAAGACTGGTGGCTAGAGGATACACTCAAACATATGGGGAAGACTACACTGACACCTTTGCTCCTGTTGCTAAGCTCCGTACAATAAGAATTGTATTATCTGTGGCTGAGAATCTTGAGTGGGAGCTTTGGCAGATGGATGTGAAGAATGGCTTTCTTCAAGGAGAGCTAGAAGATGAAGTGTATATGCATCCACCACCAGGCCTAGGGCATCTTGTGAAACCCGGAAATGTGTTGAGACTCAAGAAAGCTATCTATGGGTTGAAACAATCTCCTAGAGCATGGTACAACAAGCTCAGCACTACTTTAAATGGGCGTGGATTCAAGAAGTCAGAATTGGATCATACTCTCTTCACACTTACTTCACCCTCAGGTATCATTTGTCTACTTGTGTATGTTGATGATATCATTATAACATGTAGTGATAAGGCTGGTATAAAAGCCACCAAGGAGTTTTTAAAATCTGTATTTGAAATTAAAGACTTAGGAGAAATGAAATACTTCCTTGGAATTGAGTTGTGTAGATCTAAGGAAGGATTGTTCATTTCCCAAAGGAAGTATACACTTGATCTTTTGAAAAATGCAGGTATACAAGGAGATAAGACAGCAAGGATGCCTCTTGAAGATGGATACAAGGTTCCACGTGAGGGGGAGGTTGAAGATAGCAAGGTCTTTCATGATCCAAAGCTATACAGGAATCTAGTAGGGAAGCTCATCTATCTTACTGTCACACGTCCGAATATATGCTTTGCTGTGAATCAAGTGAGCCAGCATATGCAAGTCCCAAAGGAGCATCATTGGCGAATGGTGGAGAGACTCCTCTTGTATCTGAACGGTACATCAGGCCTTGGAGTTTGGATGGGATGCAACAAGAGTACTGAAGTGGTGGGCTATTGTGATGCTGATTGGGCAGGAGATAGAGCAGACAGAAGATCAACTACCGGCTATTGTACATTCATTGGAGGAAGTCTTGTGACATGGAAGAGCAAGAAGCATAAAGTAGTATCTTTTTCAAGTGCTGAAGCTGAGTATAGGGCAATGCTGAAGCTGCCAAATGAGTTGGTGTGGATAAAAGGGATCTTGAAACATTTTGAGATAGAGCAAGCTACACCAATGACTATGCATTGCGACAACCAAGCAGCTATACACATTGCAACCAACTCAGTGTTCCATGAGAGAACCAAGCACATTGAAGTAGACTGCCACAAGGTAAGGCAGAAGATCGTTTTGGGAGTAATCTTGCCATGCTATACAAGGAGTGAGGATCAGTTAGCGGATGTATTCACCAAGGCAGCAAGACAAAAGACAATGGAGTCCAAACACATCAGGTTAGGACTCATTGATCTTTCACCCATAGAATAGTCCCCTGATCATGAGGTCTTTACTCTTTTTCCCTTATCAAAGTTTTGTCCCAAATGGGTTTTGTTTGGTAAGGTTTTTAATGAGGAAGATCTCATGGTCCTTCCAAGCTTAACTTGTTCCACATGGTTAAGCTTGAGGGGGAGTGTTGAAATGAGGTGATGCAACTATGTGATATGAAGCTAGAGAAGGTTAGAGACTTGAGGATTAAGTTAAGGATGTGAGTGTACGGACAAGCCGTACAATGTGGCCGTACAAGGTAAAGAAGAAGTTACCATGATCGTTTAACCGAGAAGGGAGTAAACGGATCAGTCTTACCTTCTACCATGCTCTACTTGGATCAGACCGTTGAGAGAGCTTGAGGAGCGCATCTGACAGGCTGTGCCAGGCTGTGCCAGGCTGTGACAGACTGTCAGCATCCTAGTCAAAGATCCAAGATGCTTCACACGCGGGAAGAAGCTCATTGGATGCTTTATGATATGCGCTCCTCTCTTGGTTGACTACACATGCTTTAGCTTATCTTTAAACCTTGAAAACCCTAAGCTCTCATACTATATAAGTTGTAACCTCATCAGATTAATGATTAACGAGATTGAATCACTCTTTCTCTACTCTCTCTCTAGTTTGAATCTCAAAGTCTCTTAATCACTCTCAAACTATGATACTCGTTTAAATCTTTCACTAAACTCCTCTTTAATATTTCTTAATCTCTCAATACCTTCTTAAATCTCTAAAATCTCAGTGGTCTGAGCTTGAATCATTGAGGCCAAGCACTACTGATCAATAGCTACTCATGGAGAGGCGGGAGCAGGATCAGGTGTTTGGATTGTTGTTGACACTGGATCCTCCATTCAATGATGTGATCATGCACATGTTGAGGATGCCGAGTCTCCCATCTATGGAGGAAGTGTGTGCGCAGATTCAGAAGGAAGAGGGGTCACTTGGTTTGTTTGGAGGGAAAGGAGACATGGCTCTGTCCAACAAGGCTGAAGCAATCCAAGCAAACAAAGCCTCTTACCGTGGAGAGGAAAGGAAGTTCAGTGGAAACTGTGACCATTGCAAGAAGCCGGGACACAAGAGGAGTCAGTGCTGGATCCTACACCCCTATCTGAAGCCGGCCAAGTTCAACAAGGAGAGAGAGGGAAGAGCTCACCTTTCTGCAGAGACAAGTGAAGCCGGCGCATCAGGAGCTGGTAAATTGAAACTGGTAAAAGAACCACCTAGGAATCATATTGCTCAAGGAATAAAACCGTTGATTATTGATTCAGGTGCTTCACATCATATGATAAGTGATGATAGTCTTATAAAGAATATAGAACCGGCTCATGGACATGTAATGATTGCAAATGGTGATAGAATTCCTATTAGAGGTGTAGAAGACTTGAAACTGTTTAATAAGAATTCTAAAGCCTTGTACATGCCTGGGTTTACTTCTAATCTATTATCTGTTAAGAGATGTACCAATGATCTTCAATGCAATGTTATTTTCAGTCCTAATGATGTGAAATTTCAGGATATTGAAAGCAGTAAGTTGATTGGGCAAGGAGTAACCAAAGGAGACCTTTATTTACTTGAAGACCTTTCTTTCATTTCTAGTTCTAGTTGCTTGTTGAGTTATGTTTTAAGTAGAGGTGCATTGTGGCATTCTAGGCTAGGACATCCACATGTTAGAGCCTTAAGCTTAATGTTACCAGGTGTCTTGTTTAAAAATAATGATTGTGAAGCTTGAATTTTGGGAAAACATTGTAAGACTGTGTTCAAGAGATCTACTACTATCTATGATAAATGCTTTGATCTTGTTCATTCTGATGTGTGGACTGCTCCATGCTTATCTAGAGACAATTACAAGTACTTTGTCACATTCATAGATGAGAAATCCAAATACACCTGGATAACACTAATTAAAACAAAGGATAGGGTTCTTGATGCATTTAGAAACTTTCAATCATATGTTTCTAACCAGTATAATGCCAAGATTAAGATTTTCAGGTCTGATAATGGTGGAGAATATACTGGCCATGCATTCAGAAACCATCTAGCTCAACATGGGATACTTCATCAAACGAGTTGTCCTTCAACTCCTCAACAAAATGGAGTGGCTGAGAGGAAGAACAGACATCTTATGGAAGTGGCTAGATCAATGATGTTTCAGATGAGAGTGCCAAAGAGATTCTGGAGTGATGCTGTGATCACGGCTTGCTACCTAATCAATAGGATACCAACCAAGATCCTGGAAGATAAAGCCCCTTATGAAGTTCTCAACAACAGCAAGCCAGTCCTAGATCACCTAAGATTGTTTGGGTGTGTAAGCTATGTTCTTGTCCCAGGAGAGATGAGAAACAAGCTGGAAGCAAAGAGTATCAAAGCTATGATGATAGGATACTCAACTACACAGAAGGGATACAAGTGCTTTGTTCCCGAGACAAGGAGAGTCCTTGTATCTAGAGATGTCAAGTTCTTTGAAGAGAAGAGCTACTATGAAGATAAAGATTGGAAAGAGCTGGAGGATCTTTCACAACCTTTGGATAGAGCTACAAGCTTGAGACAGATACTAGAAGGTCCTTGAATTGGAATGTCCCAGGAGTCGACAGAGGATCAGTCATCTGAAGGACAAGAAGCTGAAGAACCATCTCACCTTGATCATGAGGGAGGGAATTGAACTGAGCCGGATGAGAATCAAGATTTTGCGGAGCATCCTGATCAAGGTGGAGCTGAACCAAGTAATGAAGAGCTTAATGAGTTACCAGAACAAGGAGAAGTGGAAGCAACTGAAGTAGAAGCACCAGAGCAAACACCAGCTGAGGTACCATTAAGGAGAAGCACACGGCTGAAGAGAGATGCTTCCAACTGGGTAAACACGAGAGTGTACTACAATGCCCAGGCAGTGGAGCATCCTTCTCAAGCTGTGTGTTCATTTGCTTGTTATCCAAAGGAGCATTGTGCATTCATGATGAGCCTAGATGAAAGTAGTGTACCAAGATCATATGAAGAAGCAATGCTACATCAAGATTGGAAGGAATCTGTTGGAGATGAAGCAAATGCTATGATAAAGAATGACACTTGGTTTGAAAGTGAGTTGCCAAAAGGAAAGAAGGCAGTAACCAGCAAGTGGATATTCACCATTAAGTATCTACCTGATGGAACCATTGACAGAAAGAAAACAAGACTGGTGGCTAGAGGATACACTCAAACATATGGGGAAGACTACATCGATACCTTTGCCTCTGTTGCCAAGCTACATACAATAAGAATTGTATTGTCTCTTGCTGTGAACCTTGAGTGGGAGCTTTGGCAGATGGATGTGAAGAATGTCTTTCTTCAAGGAGAGCTAGAGGATGAAGTGTATATGCATCCACCACCAGGCCTAGAGCATCTTGTGAAACCTGGAAATGTATTGAGACTCAAGAAGGCTATCTATGGATTAAAGCAATCTCCTAGAGCATGGTACAACAAGTTGAGTACTACCTTAAACGGACGTGGGTTCAAGAAGTCTGAACTGGATCACACTCTCTTCACTCTCACTACACCCTTAGGTATCATTTGTCTACTTGTATATGTTGATGACATTATCATAACAGGTAATGATAAGGCTGGTATAAAAGCCACAAAGGAGTTTTTGAAATCTGTGTTTGAAATCAAAGACTTAGGAGAAATGAAATACTTCCTTGGAATTGAGTTGTGTAGATCCAAGGAAGGATTGTTTATTTCCCAAAGGAAGTATACACTTGATCTTTTGAAAGATGCAGGTATACAAGGAGAAAAGACAGCAAAGATGCCTCTTGAAGATGGATACAAGATTCCACGTGAGGGGGAGATTGAAGATAGCAAGGCTTTTCATGATCCAAAGCTATACAGAAAGCTAGTAGGGAAGCTCATCTACCTCACCATCACACGACCAGACATTTGCTTTGCTGTGAACCAAGTGAGCCAGCATATGCAAGTCCCAAAGGATCATCACTGGCGCATGGTGGAGAGACTGCTCTTGTATCTGAACGGGACATCAAGCCTTGGAGTGTGGATGGGATGCAACAAGAGTACTGAAGTAGTGGGATATTGTGATGCTGATTGGGCTGGAGATAGAGCAGACAGAAGATCAACCACCGGCTATTGTACCTTCATTGGAGGCAACTTGGTGACTTGGAAGAGCAAGAAGCAGAAGGTGGTGTCTTGTTCAAGTGCTGAAGCTGAGTATAGAGCAATGCTGAAGCTCACCAATGAGTTGGTATGGATCAAAGGGATCTTGAAGCATTTGGAGATAGAGCAAGCAACTCCAATGACTATGCATTGTGATAATCAAGCAGCTATACACATTGCAACCAACTCAGTCTTCCATGAGAGAACCAAGCACATTGAAGTTGATTGTCACAAGGTGAGGCAGATGATTGTCTTGGGAGTAATCTTGCCATGCTATACAAGAAGTGAGGATCAGTTAGCTGATGTCTTTACCAAAGCCGCGAGACAGAAGACCATGGAGTCCATTCACATCAGGCTAGGACTCGTGGATCTCACACCAAGTGGCTAAGTCCCCTTACTATGAGGTCTTTACTCTTTTTCCCTCATCAAGGTTTTGTCCCAAAGGGTTTTCCTTGGTGAGGTTTTTAATGAGGAAGATCTCATGGTTTCCAAGCTTGATCAATCAACAAGATCAAGCTTGAGGGGGAGTGTTGAAATGAGCTGAGTACAATGTATGAGAAGGCACAATGAGTTAAGAGACTGAAAGGAAATGAAGGGATGAGACTTTGGGAGAGTTTGTGATCAGCCATAGCCGTACAATCCGTACTGAAGGAACTGGCCGTACACATCAAGGATAATCACAAACATTAACCAAAGGTGAAAGTTAAAATGAGGAGTTAGAGTGGTAAAAGGTGAATGCCCTTAGTCTTGGAGAAGAATCAGTCCGTTGGAGAAGGATAAGGCTCGCGGTGACAGCCTGTCTCATGCTGGAAAGGTAAAGCAAAAGCAAAGATGCCTTATACATGTGAGAACAGCCATTGGATCAATTCAAAATCGAGTCTAGCTCCTGTATTGACTTCACATGCTTTACCTTATCCTTAGAGTCTTGGAAACCATTGTATCCTGTCCTATATATTGTAAACTCTCAGATTAATAAAGACTAACACGATTTCATCATAATCTCTCTCTAGTTCATTATGTTTCTCTTCTACATTTCATAAATCATTTCATCTCACTTTAATCTTTCTCTAAATCTCTCAATACCTGTTCAACTCTCTAAAATCATACCTATGAGATTTATTTAACTTCCTGGTGATTTTCCACCATTTTATGTATCCAAATCAAGCTTTTCACA
Organism: Brassica napus; assembly: GCF_020379485.1. NCBI lineage: Eukaryota > Viridiplantae > Streptophyta > Magnoliopsida > Brassicales > Brassicaceae > Brassica > Brassica napus. The sequence goes on from NW_026014511.1 coordinate 329,141, forward strand.
AAGTGATTCTTCCTGGTTTGATTGGAACGGACGAAGAAGCTGTCATATTCCCAAAGTGGGAAACTGGAATCACCTGATTTGAAAGTGGGATAACTTCTTCATGCCAACTCCTATGAGATTTATTCAACTTCCTGGTCATTCTACACCACTTTATGTATCCAAATCAAGCTTCTCACAAAGTGATTCATCCTGGTTTGATTGGAACGATGATGAAGCTGTGCTATTCCCAAACTGGGAGACTGGAATCACCTGATTTGAAAGTGGGATAACTTCTTCTTGCTGACTCCTATGAGATTTATTAAACTTCCTGGTGATTCTCCACCACTTTATGTATCCAAATCAAACTTCTCACAAAGTGATTCATCCTGGTTTGATTGGAACGACGATGAAGCTGTGCTATTCCCAAACTGGGAAACTGGAATCACCTGATTTGAATGTGGGATAACTTCTTCTTCCCAACTCCTATGAGATTTATTCAACTTCCTGGTGATTCTCCCCCACTTTATGTATCCCAATCAAGCTTCTTACAAAGATATTCATCCTGGTTTGATTGGAACGACGAAGAAGCTGTCATATTCCCAAACTGGGAAACTGGAATCACTTGATTTGAAAGTGGGATAACTTCTTCTTGCCAGCTCGTATGAGATTTATTCAACTTCCTGGTTATTCTCCACCACTTTATGTATCCAAATCAAGCTTCTCACAAAGTGATTCATCCTGGTTTGATTGGAACGACTAAGAAGCTGTTCTATTCCCAAACTGGGAAAATGGAATCACCTGATTTGAAAGTGGGATAACTTCTTCTTGCCAGCTCGTATGAGATTTATTCAACTTCCTGGTGATTCTCCACCACGTTATGTATCCAAATCAAACTTCTCACAAAGTGATTCATCCTGGTTTGATTGGAACGACGAAGAAGCTGTTCTATTCCCAAACTGGGAAACTGGAATCACCTGATTTGAAAGTGGGATAACTTCTCCTTGCCAACTCCTATGAGATTTATTCAACTTCCTGGTGATTCTCCACCACTTTATGTATCCAAATCAAGCTTCTCAAAAAGTGATTCATCCTGGTTTGATTGGAACGACGATGAAGCTGTGCTATTCCCAAACTGGGAAACTGGAATCACCTGATTTGAAAGTGGGATCACTTCTTCATCCCAACTCCTCTGAGATTTATTCAACTTCCTGGTGATTCTCCACCACTTTATGTATCCAAAGCAAGGTTCTCACAAAGTGATTCATCCTGGTTTGATTGGAACGACGATGAACCTGTGCTATTCCCAAAATGGGAAACTGGAATCACCTGATTTGAATGTGGGATAACTTCTTCTTCCCAACTCCTATGAGATTTATTCAACTTCCTGGTGATTCTCCCCCACTTTATGTATCCCAATCAAGCTTCTTACAAAGAGATTCATCCTGGTTTGATTGGAACGACGAAGAAGCTGTCATATTCCCAAACTGGGAAACTGGAATCACTTGATTTGAAAGTTGGATAACTTCTTCTTGCCAGCTCGTATGAGATTTATTCAACTTCCTGGTTATTCTCCACCACTTTATGTATCCAAATCAAGCTTCACACAAAGTGATTCATCCTGGTTTGATTGGAACGACGAATAAGCTGTTCTATTCCCAAACTGGGAAACTGGAATCACCTGATTTGAAAGTGGGATAACTTCTTCTTGCCAACTCCTATGAGATTTATTCAACTTCCTGGTGATTCTCCACCACGTTATGTATCCAAATCAAATTTCTCACAAAGTGATTCATCCTGGTTTGATTGGAACGACGAAGAAGCTGTTCTATTCCCAAACTGGGAAACTGGAATCACCTGATTTGAAAGTGGGATAACTTCTTCTTGCCAACTCCTATGAGATTTATTCAACTTCCTGGTGATTCTCCACCACTTAATGTATCAAAATCAAGCTTCTCACAAAGTGATTCATCCTGGTTTGATTGGAACGACAAAGATGCTGTGCTATTCCCAAACTGGGAAACTGGAATCACCTGATTTGGAAGTGGGATAACTTCTTATTGCCAACTCCTATGAGATTTATTCAACTTCCTGGTGATTCTCCACCACTTTATGTATCCAAATCAGGCTTCTCACAAATTGTTTAATCCTGGTTTGATTGGAACGACGAAGAAGCTGTGCTATTCCCAAACTGGGAACTTGGAATCACATGATTTGAAAGTGGGATAACTTCTTCTTCCCAACTCCTATGAGATTTATTCAACTTCCTGGTGATTCTCCACCACATTATGTATTCAAATCAAGCTTCTTACAAAGAGATTCATCCTGGTTTGATTGGAACGACGAAGAAGCTGTGGTATTCCCAAACTGGGAAGCTGGAATCACGTGATTTAAAAGTGGGATAACTTCTTCTTCCCAACTCCTATGAGATTAATTCAACTTCCTGGTGATTCTCCACCATTTTATGTATCCAAATCAAGCTTCTTACAAAGAGATTCATCCTGGTATGATTGAAACGACGAAGAAGCTGTGCTATTCCCAAACTGGGAAACTGGAATCACCTGATTTGAAAGTGGGATAACTTCATCATCCCAACTCCTATGAGATTTATTCAACTTCCTGGTCATTCTCCACCACTTTATGTATCCAAATCAAGCTTCTCACAAAGTGATTCATCCTGGTTTGATTGGAACGACGAAGAAGCTGTGCTATTCTCAACCTGGGAAACTGGAATCACATGATTTGAAAGTGGGATAACTTCTTCTTGCCAACTCCTATGTGATTTATTCAACTACCTGGTGATTCTCCACCACTTAATGTATCAAAATCAAGCTTCTCACAAAGTGATTCATCCTGGTTTGATTGGAACGACAAAGAAGCTGTGCTATTCCCAAACTGGGAAACTGGAATCACCTGATTTGGAAGTGGGATAACTTCTTCTTCCCAACTCCTATGAGATTTATTCAACTTCCTGGTGATTCTACACCACTTTATATATTCAAATCAAGCTTCTTACAAAGAGATTCATCTTGGTTTGATTGGAACGACGAAGAAGATGTGGTATTCCCAAACTGGGAAACTGGAATCACCTGATTTGAAAGTTGGATAACTTTTTCTTCCCAACTCCTATGAGATTTATTCAACTTCCTGGTGATTCTCCACCACTTTATGTATCCAAATCAAGCTTCTCACAAAGTGATTCATCCTGGTTTGATTGGAACGACAAAGAAGCTGTGCTATTCCCAAACTGAGAAACTGGAATCACATGATTTGAAAGTGGGATAACTTCTTCTTCCCAACTCCTATGAGATTTATTCAACTTCCTGGTGATTCTCCACCACTTTATGTATTCAAATCAAGCTTCTTACAATGAGATTCATCCTGGTTTGATTGGAACGACGAAGAAGCTGTGGTATTCCCAAACTGGGATGCTGGAATCACGTGATTTGAAAGTGGGATAACTTCTTTATCCCAACTCCTATGAGATTTATTCAACTTCCTGGTCATTCTCCACCACCTTATGTATCCAAATCAAGCTTCTCACAAAGTGATTCATCCTGGTTTGATTCGAACGACGAAGAAGCTGTGCTATTCCCAACCTGGGAAACTGGAATCACATGATTTGAAAGTTGGATAACTTCTTCTTGCCAACTCCTATGAGATTTATTCAACTACCTGATGATTCTCCACCACTTTATGTATCCAAATAAAGATTCTCACAAAGTGATTCATCCTGGTTTGATTGGAACGACAAAGAAGTTGTGCTATTCCCAAACTGGGATGCTGGAATCACGTGATTTGAAAGTGGGATAACTTCTTTATCCCAACTCCTATGAGATTTATTCAACTTCCTGATCATTCTCCACCACCTTATGTATCCAAATCAAGCTTCTCACAAAGTGATTCATCCTGGTTTGATTCGAACGACGAAGAAGCTGTGCTATTCCCAACCTGGGAAACTGGAATCACATGATTTGAAAGTGGGATAACTTCTTCTTGCCAACTACTATGAGATTTATTCAACTACCTGATGATTCTCCACCACTTTATGTATCCAAATAAAGATTCTCACAAAGTGATTCATCCTGGTTTGATTGGAACGACAAAGAAGCTGTGCTATTCCCAAACTGGAAAACTGGAATCACCTGATTTGAAAGTGGGATAACTTCTTTTCGCCAACTCCTATGAGATTTATTTAACTTCCTGCTGATTCTCCACCACCTTATGTATCCAAATCAAGCTTCTCACAAAGAGATTCATCCTGGTTTGATTGGAACGACGAAGAAGCTGTGCTATTCCCAAACTGGGAAACTGGAATCACCTAATTTGAAAGTGGGATAACTTCTTCTTCCCAACTCCTATGAGATTTATTCAACTTCGTGGTGATTCTCCACCACTTTATGTATCCAAATCAAGCTTCTTACAAAGAGATTCATCCTGGTTTGATTGGAACGACGAAGAAGCTGTGCTATTCCCAAACTGGGAAACTGGAATCACCTGATTTGAAAATGGGATTATGATTTTAGAGAGCTGAACATGTATTGAGAGATTTAGAGAAAGATTAAAGTGAGATGAGATGATTTATGAAATGTAGAAGAGAAACATGATGAACTAGAGAGAGATTATGATGAACTCGTGTTAATCATTAATCAAGACAGAGTTTACAATATATAGGATCAGATACAAGGGTTTTAGAGAGACTAAGCATGTGAGGTCAAGGATAAGGTTTCTTTAATTCAAAACTGATCCAATGAGAGCTGTCACACGCTTTTGGCATCTTGGACTAGGTTCCTTTTGCCTTTACAGCCTGTTCCAGCCTGTGAGGATAAGGCTCAATCACTCTATCCATCCAAACGGTCATATCCTCTAAGGTAAAACCCCTTTGGCCGTTTACTTCTTTCACGCGGTAACTTCTCTTCTTGGTCGAGTAGTGGATTGATCCGGACCGTACGGATGGTACGGCCTGTACAGCCTTGTAGGGCCTGATCAATCCCAAGCTCTCCTTCTCTTTGCCTTCACACTATCTCATTCCCAACTCCTTAAGCCATCTTCTCACATATTGATCAACTCATTTCAACACTCCCCCTCAAGCTTAACTTAGTAAGTTAGTTAAGCTTGGAACAACCATGAGATCTTCCTCATTAAAAACCTCACCAAGGAAAACCCATTGGGACAAAACCTTGATGAGGGAAAAAGAGTAAAGACCTCATGGCAAAGGGGATCAGCTCCTTGGGGAAAGATCTATGAGTCCCAATCTGGTATGAATGGACTCCATAGTCTTTTGTCTTGCAGCCTTGGTGAACACATCCGGAAGTTGATCCTCACTCCTTGTGTAGCATGGCAAGATTACTCCCAAGACGATCATCTGCCTCACCTTGTGACAATCAACTTCAATGTGCTTGGTTCTCTCATGGAAGACTGAATTGGTTGCAATGTGTATAGCCGCTTGATTATCACAATACATAGTCATTGGAGTTGCCTGCTTTATCTCCAAGTGCTTCAAGATTCCTTTGATCCATACCAACTCATTGGTAAGCTTCAGCATTGCTCTATACTCAGCTTCAGCACTTGAACAAGACACCACCTTCTGCTTCTTGCTCTTCCAAGTCACCAAGTTGCCTCCAATGAAGGTACAATAGCCGGTGGTTGATCTTCTGTCTGCTCTATCTCCAGCCCAATCAGCATCACAATATCCCACTACTTCAGTACTCTTGTTGCATCCCATCCACACTCCAAGGCTTGATGTCCCGTTCAGATACAAGAGCAGTCTCTCCACCATGCGCCAGTGATGATCCTTTGGGACTTGCATATGCTGGCTCACTTGGTTCACAGCAAAGCAAATGTCTGGTCGTGTGATGGTGAGGTAGATGAGCTTCCCTAATAGCTTCCTGTATAGCTTTGGATCATGAAAGGCCTTGCTATCTTCAACCTCCCCCTCACGTGGAATCTTGTATCCATCTTCAAGAGGCATCTTTGCTGTCTTATCTCCTTGTATACCTGCATCTTTCAAAAGATCAAGTGTATACTTCCTTTAGGAAATGAACAATCCTTCCTTAGATCTACACAACTCAATTCCAAGGAAGTATTTCATTTCGCCTAAGTCTTTGATTTCAAACACAGATTTCAAAAACTCCTTTGTGGCTTTTATACCAGCCTTATCACTACCTGTTATGATAATATCATCCACATATACAAGTAGACAGATGATACCTGAAGGTGTAGTGAGAGTGAAGAGGGTGTGATCCAATTCTGACTTCTTGAATCCTCGCCCATTCAGAGTAGTGGTCAGCTTGTTGTACCATGCTCTAGGTGATTGCTTCAACTCATAGATTGCCTTCTTGAGCCTCAACACATTCCCTGGTTTCACAAGGTGCTCAAGACCCGGTGGTGGATGCATGTACACTTCATCTTCTAGTTCTCCTTGAAGGAATGCATTCTTCACATCCATCTGCCAAAGCTCCCACTCAAGGTTTACAGCTAGAGACAATACAATTCTTATTGTATGTAGCTTGGCAACAGGGGCAAAGGTATCAATGTAGTCTTCCCCATATGTTTGAGTGTATCCTCTAGCCACCAGTCTTGTCTTCTTTCTGTCAATGGTTCCATCAGGTAGATACTTAATGGTGAATATCCACTTCCTGGTTACTGCCTTCTTCCCTTTTGGCAACTCACTTTCAAACCAAGTGTCATTCTTTATCATAGCATTTGCTTCATCTCCAACTGATTCCTTCCAGTCTTGATGTAGCATTGCTTCTTCATATGATCTTGGTACACTACTTTCATCTAGGCTCATCATGAATGCACAATGCTCCTTTGGATAACAAGCAAATGAACACACAGCTTGAGAAGGATGCTCCACAGCCTAGGCATTGTAGTACACTCTCGTGTTTACCCAGTTGGAAGCATCTCTCTGCAGCCGTGTGCTTCTCCTTAATGGTACCTCAGCTGGTGTTTGCTCTAGTGCTTCTACTTCAGTTGCTTCCACTTCTCCTTGTTCTGGTAACTCATTAAGCTCCTCATTACTCGGTTCAGCTCCACCTTGATCAGGATGATCCGCAAAATCTTGATTCTCATCCGGCTCAGTTCCATTCCCTCCCTCATGATCAAGTTTGAGATGGTTCTTCAGCTTCTTGTCCTTCTGATGACTGATCCTCTTTCGACTCCTGGGACATTCCAATTCCAAGACCTTCTAGTATCTGTCTCAAGCTTGTAGCTCTATCCGAAGGTTGTGAAAGATCCTCCTGCTCTTTCCAATCTTTATCTTCATAGTAGCTCTTCTCTTCAAAGAACTTGACATCTCTAGATACAAGGACTCTCCTTGTCTCGGGAACAAAGCACTTGTATCCCTTCTGTGTAGTTGAGTATCCTATCATCATAGCTTTGATACTCTTTGCTTCCAGCTTGTTTCTCATCTCTCCCGGGACAAGAACATAGCTTACACACCCAAACACTCTTAGGTGATCTAGGACTGGCTTGCTGTTGTTGAGAACTTCATAAGGGGCTTTATCTTCCAGGATCTTGGTTGGTATCCTATTGAATAGGTAGCAAGCCGTGATCACAACATCACTCCAGAATCTCTTTGGCACTCTCATCTGAAACATCATTGATCTAGCCACTTCCATAAGATGTCTGTTTTTCCTCTCAGCCACTCCATTTTGTTGAGGAGTGTAAGGACAACTCGTTTGATGAAGTATCCCATGTTGAGCTAGATGGTTTCTGAATGCATGGCCAGTATACTCTCCACCATTATCAGACCTGAAAATCTTAATCTTGGCATTATACTGGTTAGAAACATATGATTGAAAGTTTCTAAATGCATCAAGAACCCTATCCTTTGTTTTAATTAGTGTTATCCAGGTGTATTTGGATTTTTCATCTATGAATGTGACAAAGTACTTGTAATTGTCTCTAGATAAGCATGGAGCAGTCCACACATCAGAATGAACAAGATCAAAGCATTTATCATAGATAGTAGTAGATCTCTTGAACACAGTCTTACAATGTTTTCCCAAAATACAAGCTTCACAATCATTATTTTTAAACAAGACACCTGGTAACATTAAGCTTAAGGCTCTAACATGTGGATGTCCTAGCCTAGAATGCCACAATGCACCTCTACTTAAAACGGAACTCAACAAGCAACTAGAACTAGAAATGAAAGAAAGGTCTTCAAGTAAATAAAGGTCTCCTTTGGTTACTCCTTGCCCAATCAACTTACTGCTTTCAATATCCTGAAATTTCACATCATTAGGACTGAAAATAACATTGCATTGAAGATCATTGGTACATCTCTTAACAGATAATAGATTAGAAGTAAACTCAGGCATGTACAAAGGCTTTAGAATCCTTATTAAACAGTTTCAAGTCTCCTACACCTCTAATAGGAATTCTATCACCATTTGCAATCATTACATGTCCATGAGCCGGTTCTATATTCTTTATAAGACTATCATCACTTATCATATGATGTGAAGCACCTGAATCAATAATCATGGTTTTATTCCTTGAGCAATATGATTCCTAGGTGGTTCTTTTACCAGTTTCAATTTATCAATGAGATCAAGCAATGTGGATTCATTTCTAGACATCCTATCAGCAGCAAAGGTTTTATATCTCCGGTTCATTTCTCATCCTATCAAAGTTTCCTAGCAAGCTATCACAAGTTCTAGGCAACACATGAGCAGTATAGGAATAACCAAGGGTGTTTCCGAGGGTGTTACCAGACTCTTTAAGGGCTTTGATCAAGGCATCAATGTCTGACTTCTTGATCACCTCATGATCCATGTTCTTCACAGCTCCTTGGTGGTGAGAGGTTAAGGCTCTTCCTTCACTTTCACCCGCAAGACCAGATGAACCAGCTCCTGATGCGCCGGCTTCACTTGTCTCTGCAGAAAGGTGAGCTCTTCCCTCTCTCTCCTTGTTGAACTTGGCCGGCTTCAGATGGGGGTGTAGGATCCAGCACTGACTCCTCTTGTGTCCCGGCTTCTTGCAATGGTCACAGTTTCCACTGAACTTCCTTTCCTCTCCACGGTAAGAGCCTTTGTTTGCTTGGATTGCTTCAGCCTTGTTGGACAGAGCCATGTCTCCTTTCCCTCCAAACAAACCAAGTGACCCCTCTTCCTTCTGAATCTGCGCACACACTTCCTCCATAGATGGAAGACTCGGCATCCTCAACATGTGCATGATCACATCATTGAATGGAGGATCCAGTGTCAACAGCAATCCAAACACCTGATCCTGCTCCCGCCTCTCCATGAGTAGGTCTTGATCAGTAGTGCTTGGCCTCAATGATTCAAGCTCAGACCACAAGGATCTATACTTGCCCAAATGCTTGGTGAACTCCTCCCCATCTTGTACCAGTGTGTTGATAGCTTTCTTGATCTCATACACACGGTTCAGATAGGTAACATTCCCAAAAGTCTTTTGGAGTACCTCCCACAGGTGTTTTGGAGTCTTGCAGTATCTGTAGGCCTCCAAGAGATGTTCTTCAAGGGATCCTTGTAGCACTGAAAGCACCATCAAGTCTTCTTGAATCCACTTCTTCTCGGCAGCAGCAACTTTATCTCCAACACCTTCTCCTCCTTCTCCGTCTTTAGCCACTGGCTTGGTTGCATCATCCGTGATGTGACTCCATAGCCCTAGCCTCCCAATGGCTGTCTTCACCAGCCTCGACCACAACAGGTAGTTACTACCACCCTTCAACGCAACAGGAACTGTAATGACCGTGTAGTTTCCCTCCATCTTGCTTTGTTAGATCCGAAAAGAAAGTATGAATGAGTTTGAACTGAAGCTGAAGAACACTCTAAATCTCAATAACAAAGCCAACCTGGCTCTGATACCATATGATTTTAGAGAGTTGAACAGGTATTGAGAGATTTAGAGAAAGATTAAAGTGGGATGAGCTGATTTATGAAATGTAGAAGAGAAACATGATGAACTAGAGAGAGATTATGATGAACTCGTGTTAATCATTAATCAAGACAGAGTTTACAATATATAGGAGAGATACAAGGGTTTTAGAGAGACTAAGCATGTGAGGTCAAGGATAAGGTTGCTTTAATTCAAAACTGATCCAATGAGAGCTGTCACACGCTTTTGGCATCTTGGACTAGGTTCCTTTTGCCTTTACAGCCTGTTCCAGCCTGTGAGGATAAGCTCAGTCACTCTATCCATCCAAACGGTCATATCCTCTAAGGTAAAACCCCTTTGGCCGTTTACTTCTTTCACGCGGTAACTTCTCTTCTTGGTCGAGTAGTGGATTGATCCGGACCGTACGGATGGTACGGCCTGTACGGCCTTGTACGGCCTGATCAATCCCAAGCTCTCCTTCTCTTGTCTTCACACTATCTCATTCCCAACTCCTTAAGCAATCTTCTCACATATTGATCAACTCATTTCAACAGGGATAACTTCTTAATCCAACTCCTATGAGATTTATTCAACTTCCTGGTGATTCTCCACCACTTTATGTATCCAAATCAAGCTTCTCACAAAGTGATTCATCCTGGTTTGATTGGAACGACGAAGAAGCTGTGCTATTCCCAAACTGGGAAACTGGAATCACCTGATTTGAAAGTGGGATAACTTCTTCATCCCAACTCCTATGAGATTTATTCAACTTCCTGGTGATTCTCCACCACTTTATGTATCCAAATCAAGCTTCTCACAAAGTGATTCATCCTGGTTTGATTGGAACGACGAAGAAGCTGTGCTATTCCCAAACTGGGAAACTGGAATCACCTGATTTGAAAGTGGGATAACTTCTTCTTCCCAACTCCTATGAGATTTATTCAACTTCCTGGTGATTCTCCACCACTTTATGTATCCAAATCAAGCTTCTTACAAAGTGATTCATCCTGGTTTGATTGGAACGACGAAGAAGCTGTGTATTCCCAAACTGGGAAACTGGAATCACCTGATTTGAAAGTGGGATAACTTCTTCATCCCAACTCCTATGAGATTTATTCAACTTCCTGGTGATTCTCCACCACTTTATGTATCCAAATCAAGCTTCTCACAAAGTGATTCATCCTGGTTTGATTGGAACGACGAAGAAGCTGTGCTATTCCCAAACTGGGAAACTGGAATCACCTGATTTGAAAGTGGGATAACTTCTTCATCCCAACTCCTATGAGATTTATTCAACTTCCTGGTGATTCTCCACCACTTTATGTATCCAAATCAAGCTTCTCACAAAGTGATTCATCCTGGTTTGATTGGAACGACGAAGAAGCTGTGCTATTCCCAAACTGGGAAACTGGAATCACCTGATTTGAAAGTGGGATAACTTCTTCTTCCCAACTCCTATGAGATTTATTCAACTTCCTGGTGATTCTCCACCACTTTATGTATCCAAATCAAGCTTCTTACAAAGTGATTCATCCTGGTTTGATTGGAACGACGAAGAAGCTGTGCTATTCCCAAACTGGGAAACTGGAATCACCTGATTTGAAAGTGGGATAACTTCTTCTTCCCAACTCCTATGAGATTTATTCAACTTCCTGGTGATTCTCCACCACTTTATGTATCCAAATCAAGCTTTTCACAAAGTGATTCATCCTGGTTTGATTGGAACGACGAAGAAGCTGTGCTATTCCCAAACTGGGAAACTGGAATCACCTGATTTGAAAGTGGGATAACTTCTTTTCCCAACTCCTATGAGATTTATTCAACTTCCTGGTGATTCTCCACCACTTTGTATCCAAATCAAGCTTCTCACAAAGTGATTCATCCTGGTTTGATTGGAACGACGAAGAAGCTGTGCTATTCCCAAACTGGGAAACTGGAATCACCTGATTTGAAAGTGGGATAATTTCTTCATCCCAACTCCTATGAGATTTATTCAACTTCCTGGTGATTCTCCACCACTTTATGTATCCAAATCAAGCTTCTCACAAAGTGATTCATCCTGGTTTGATTGGAACGACGAAGAAGCTGTGCTATTCCCAAACTGGGAAACTGGAATCACCTGATTTGAAAGTGGGATAACTTCTTCATCCCAACTCCTATGAGATTTATTCAACTTCCTGGTGATTCTCCACCACTTTATGTATCCAAATCAAGCTTCTCACAAAGTGATTCATCCTGGTTTGATTGGAACGACGAAGAAGCTGTGCTATTCCCAAACTGGGAAACTGGAATCACCTGATTTGAAAGTGGGATAACTTCTTCTTCCCAACTCCTATGAGATTTATTCAACTTCCTGGTGATTCTCCACCACTTTATGTATCCAAATCAAGCTTCTTACAAAGAGATTCATCCTGGTTTGATTGGAACGACGAAGAAGCTGTGCTATTCCCAAACTGGGAAACTGGAATCACCTGATTTGAAAGTGGGATAACTTCTTCATCCCAACTCCTATGAGATTTATTCAACTTCCTGGTGATTCTCCACCACTTTATGTATCCAAATCAAGCTTCTCACAAAGTGATTCATCCTGGTTTGATTGGAACGACGAAGAAGCTGTGCTATTCCCAAACTGGGAAACTGGAATCACCTGATTTGAAAGTGGGATAACTTCTTCATCCCAACTCCTATGAGATTTATTCAACTTCCTGGTGATTCTCCACCACTTTATGTATCCAAATCAAGCTTCTCACAAAGTGATTCATCCTGGTTTGATTGGAACGACGAAGAAGCTGTGCTATTCCCAAACTGGGAAACTGGAATCACCTGATTTGAAAGTGGGATAACTTCTTCATGCCAACTCCTATGAGATTTATTCAACTTCCTGGTGATTCTCCACCACTTTATGTATCCAAATCAAGCTTCTTACAAAGAGATTCATCCTGGTTTGATTGGAACGACGAAGAAGCTGTGCTATTCCCAAACTGGGAAACTGGAATCACCTGATTTGAAAGTGGGATAACTTCTTCATCCCAACTCCTATGAGATTTATTCAACTTCCTGGTGATTCTCCACCACTTTATGTATCCAAATCAAGCTTCTCACAAAGTGATTCATCCTGGTTTGATTGGAACGACGAAGAAGCTGTGCTATTCCCAAACTGGGAAACTGGAATCACCTGATTTGAAAGTGGGATAACTTCTTCTTCCCAACTCCTATGAGATTTATTCAACTTCCTGGTGATTCTCCACCACTTTATGTATCCAAATCAAGCTTCTCACAAAGATTCATCCTGGTTTGATTGGAACGACGAAGAAGCTGTGCTATTCCCAAACTGGGAAACTGGAATCACCTGATTTGAAAGTGGGATAACTTCTTCATCCCAACTCCTATGAGATTTATTCAACTTCCTGGTGATTCTCCACCACTTTATGTATCCAAATCAAGCTTCTTACAAAGTGATTCATCCTGGTTTGATTGGAACGACGAAGAAGCTGTGCTATTCCCAAACTGGGAAACTGGAATCACCTGATTTGAAAGTGGGATAACTTCTTCATGCCAACTCCTATGAGATTTATTCAACTTCCTGGTGATTCTCCACCACTTTATGTATCCAAATCAAGCTTCTCACAAAGAGATTCATCCTGGTTTGATTGGAACGACGAAGAAGCTGTGCTATTCCCAAACTGGGAAACTGGAATCACCTGATTTGAAAGTGGGATAACTTCTTTTCGCCAACTCCTATGAGATTTATTCAACTTCCTGGTGATTCTCCACCACTTTATCTATCCAAATCAAGCTCCTCAAGTGATTCATCCTGGTTTGATTGGAACGACGATGAAGCTGTGCTATTCCCAAACTGGGAAACTGGAATCACCTGATTTGAAAGTGGGATAACTTCTTCATCCCAACTCCTATGAGATTTATTCAACTTCCTGGTGATTCTCCACCACTTTATGTATCCAAATCAAGCTTCTCACAAAGTGATTCATCCTGGTTTGATTGGAACGACGAAGAAGCTGTGCTATTCCCAAACTGGGAAACTGGAATCACCTGATTTGAAAGTGGGATAACTTCTTCTTCCCAACTCCTATGAGATTTATTCAACTTCCTGGTGATTCTCCACCACTTTATGTATGCAAATCAAGCTTCTCACAAAAGATTCATCCTGGTTTGATTGGAACGACGAAGAAGCTGTGCTATTCCCAAACTGGGAAACTGGAATCACCTGATTTGAAAGTGGGAGAACTTCTTCATCCCAACTCCTATGAGATTTATTCAACTTCCTGGTGATTCTCCACCACTTTATGTATCCAAATCAAGCTTCTTACAAAGTGATTCATCCTGGTTTGATTGGAACGACGAAGAAGCTGTGCTATTCCCAAACTGGGAAACTGGAATCACCTGATTTGAAAGTGGGATAACTTCTTCATCCCAACTCCTATGAGATTTATTCAACTTCCTGGTGATTCTCCACCACTTTATGTATCCAAATCAAGCTTCTCACAAAGTGATTCATCCTGGTTTGATTGGAACGACGAAGAAGCTGTGCTATTCCCAAACTGGGAAACTGGAATCACCTGATTTGAAAGTGGGATAACTTCTTCTTCCCAACTCCTATGAGATTTATTCAACTTCCTGGTGATTCTCCACCACTTTATGTATCCAAATCAAGCTTCTTACAAAGAGATTCATCCTGGTTTGATTGGAACGACGAAGAAGCTGTGCTATTCCCAAACTGGGAAACTGGAATCACCTGATTTGAAAGTGGGATAACTTCTTCATCCCAACTCCTATGAGATTTATTCAACTTCCTGGTGATTCTCCACCACTTTATGTATCCAAATCAAGCTTCTCACAAAGTGATTCATCCTGGTTTGATTGGAACGACGAAGAAGCTGTGCTATTCCCAAACTGGGAAACTGGAATCACCTGATTTGAAAGTGGGATAACTTCTTCATGCCAACTCCTATGAGATTTATTCAACTTCCTGGTGATTCTCCACCACTTTATGTATCCAAATCAAGCTTCTCACAAAGTGATTCATCCTGGTTTGATTGGAACGACGAAGAAGCTGTGCTATTCCCAAACTGGGAAACTGGAATCACCTGATTTGAAAGTGGGATAACTTCTTCATCCCAACTCCTATGAGATTTATTCAACTTCCTGGTGATTCTCCACCACTTTATGTATCCAAATCAAGCTTCTTACAAAGTGATTCATCCTGGTTTGATTGGAACGACGAAGAAGCTGTGCTATTCCCAAACTGGGAAACTGGAATCACCTGATTTGAAAGTGGGATAACTTCTTCATGCCAACTCCTATGAGATTTATTCAACTTCCTGGTGATTCTCCACCACTTTATGTATCCAAATCAAGCTTTTCACAAAGTGATTCATCCTGGTTTGATTGGAACGACGAAGAAGCTGTGCTATTCCCAAACTGGGAAACTGGAATCACCTGATTTGAAAGTGGGATAACTTCTTTTCCCAACTCCTATGAGATTTATTCAACTTCCTGGTGATTCTCCACCACTTTATGTATCCAAATCAAGCTTCTCACAAAGTGATTCATCCTGGTTTGATTGGAACGACGAAGAAGCTGTGCTATTCCCAAACTGGGAAACTGGAATCACCTGATTTGAAAGTGGGATAACTTCTTCATCCCAACTCCTATGAGATTTATTCAACTTCCTGGTGATTCTCCACCACTTTATGTATCCAAATCAAGCTTCTCACAAAGTGATTCATCCTGGTTTGATTGGAACGACGAAGAAGCTGTGCTATTCCCAAACTGGGAAACTGGAATCACCTGATTTGAAAGTGGGATAACTTCTTCATCCCAACTCCTATGAGATTTATTCAACTTCCTGGTGATTCTCCACCACTTTATGTATCCAAATCAAGCTTCTCACAAAGTGATTCATCCTGGTTTGATTGGAACGACGAAGAAGCTGTGCTATTCCCAAACTGGGAAACTGGAATCACCTGATTTGAAAGTGGGATAACTTCTTCATCCCAACTCCTATGAGATTTATTCAACTTCCTGGTGATTCTCCACCACTTTATGTATCCAAATCAAGCTTCTTACAAAGTGATTCATCCTGGTTTGATTGGAACGACGAAGAAGCTGTGCTATTCCCAAACTGGGAAACTGGAATCACCTGATTTGAAAGTGGGATAACTTCTTCATCCCAACTCCTATGAGATTTATTCAACTTCCTGGTGATTCTCCACCACTTTATGTATCCAAATCAAGCTTCTCACAAAGTGATTCATCCTGGTTTGATTGGAACGACGAAGAAGCTGTGCTATTCCCAAACTGGGAAACTGGAATCACCTGATTTGAAAGTGGGATAACTTCTTCATCCCAACTCCTATGAGATTTATTCAACTTCCTGGTGATTCTCCACCACTTTATGTATCCAAATCAAGCTTCTCACAAAGTGATTCATCCTGGTTTGATTGGAACGACGAAGAAGCTGTGCTATTCCCAACTGGGAAACTGGAATCACCTGATTTGAAAGTGGGATAACTTCTTCATGCCAACTCCTATGAGATTTATTCAACTTCCTGGTGATTCTCCACCACTTTATGTATCCAAATCAAGCTTCTCACAAAGTGATTCATCCTGGTTTGATTGGAACGACGAAAAGTTGTGCTATTCCCAAACTGGGAAACTGGAATCACCTGATTTGAAAGTGGGAT
Source organism: Brassica napus (assembly GCF_020379485.1). Taxonomy (NCBI): domain Eukaryota; kingdom Viridiplantae; phylum Streptophyta; class Magnoliopsida; order Brassicales; family Brassicaceae; genus Brassica; species Brassica napus. The sequence goes on from NW_026014511.1 coordinate 345,670, forward strand.
AACTTCTTCATCCCAACTCCTATGAGATTTATTCAACTTCCTGGTGATTCTCCACCACTTTATGTATCCAAATCAAGCTTCTTACAAAGTGATTCATCCTGGTTTGATTGGAACGACGAAGAAGCTGTGCTATTCCCAAACTGGGAAACTGGAATCACCTGATTTGAAAGTGGGATAACTTCTTCCCAACTCCTATGAGATTTATTCAACTTCCTGGTGATTCTCCACCACTTTATGTATCCAAATCAAGCTTCTCACAAAGTGATTCATCCTGGTTTGATTGGAACGACGAAGAAGCTGTGCTATTCCCAAACTGGGAAACTGGAATCACCTGATTTGAAAGTGGGATAACTTCTTCTTCCCAACTCCTATGAGATTTATTCAACTTCCTGGTGATTCTCCACCACTTTATGTATCCAAATCAAGCTTCTTACAAAGAGATTCATCCTGGTTTGATTGGAACGACGAAGAAGCTGTGCTATTCCCAAACTGGGAAACTGGAATCACCTGATTTGAAAGTGGGATAACTTCTTCATCCCAACTCCTATGAGATTTATTCAACTTCCTGGTGATTCTCCACCACTTTATGTATCCAAATAAAGCTTCTCACAAAGTGATTCATCCTGGTTTGATTGGAACGACGAAGAGCTGTGCTATTCCCAAACTGGGAAACTGGAATCACCTGATTTGAAAGTGGGATAACTTCTTCATCCAACTCCTATGAGATTTATTCAACTTCCTGGTGATTCTCCACCACTTTATGTATCAAATCAAGCTTCTCACAAAACGATTCATCCTGGTTTGATTGGAACGACGAAGAAGCTGTGCTATTCCCAAACTGGGAAACTGGAATCACCTGATTTGAAAGTGGGATAACTTCTTCATCCCAACTCCTATGAGATTTATTCAACTTCCTGGTGATTCTCCACCACTTTATGTATCCAAATCAAGCTTCTTACAAAGTGATTCATCCTGGTTTGATTGGAACGACGAAGAAGCTGTGCTATTCCCAAACTGGGAAACTGGAATCACCTGATTTGAAAGTGGATAACTTCTTCTTGCCAACTCCTATGAGATTTATTCAACTTCCTGGTGATTCTCCACCACTTTATGTATCCAAATCAAGCTTCTCACAAAGAGATTCATCCTGGTTTGATTGGAACGACGAAGAAGCTGTGCTATTCCCAAACTGGGAAACTGGAATCACCTGATTTGAAAGTGGGATAACTTCTTTTCGCCAACTCCTATGAGATTTATTCAACTTCCTGGTGATTCTCCACCACTTTATGTATCCAAATCAAGCTTCTCACAAAGTGATTCATCCTGGTTTGATTGGAACGACGAAGAAGCTGTGCTATTCCCAAACTGGGAAACTGGAATCACCTGATTTGAAAGTGGGATAACTTCTTCATCCCAACTCCTATGAGATTTATTCAACTTCCTGGTGATTCTCCACCACTTTATGTATCCAAATCAAGCTTCTCACAAAGTGATTCATCCTGGTTTGATTGGAACGACGAAGAAGCTGTGCTATTCCCAAACTGGGAAACTGGAATCACCTGATTTGAAAGTGGGATAACTTCTTCTTCCAACTCCTATGAGATTTATTCAACTTCCTGGTGATTCTCCACCACTTTATGTATCCAAATCAAGCTTCTCACAAAAGATTCATCCTGGTTTGATTGGAACGACGAAGAAGCTGTGCTATTCCCAAACTGGGAAACTGGAATCACCTGATTTGAAAGTGGGATAACTTCTTCATCCCAACTCCTATGAGATTTATTCAACTTCCTGGTGATTCTCCACCACTTTATGTATCCAAATCAAGCTTCTTACAAAGTGATTCATCCTGGTTTGATTGGAACGACGACGAAGAAGCTGTGCTATTCCCAAACTGGGAAACTGGAATCACCTGATTTGAAAGTGGGATAACTTCTTCTTGCCAACTCCTATGAGATTTATTCAACTTCCTGGTGATTCTCCACCACTTTATGTATCCAAATCAAGCTTCTCACAAAGTGATTCATCCTGGTTTGATTGGAACGACGAAGAAGCTGTGCTATTCCCAAACTGGGAAACTGGAATCACCTGATTTGAAAGTGGGATAACTTCTTCATCCCAACTCCTATGAGATTTATTCAACTTCCTGGTGATTCTCCACCACTTTATGTATCCAAATCAAGCTTCTCACAAAGAGATTCATCCTGGTTTGATTGGAACGACGAAGAAGCTGTGCTATTCCCAAACTGGGAAACTGGAATCACCTGATTTGAAAGTGGGATAACTTCTTCATCCCAACTCCTATGAGATTTATTCAACTTCCTGGTGATTCTCCACCACTTATGTATCCAAATCAAGCTTCTCACAAAGTGATTCATCCTGGTTTGATTGGAACGACGAAGAAGCTGTGCTATTCCCAAACTGGGAACTGGAATCACCTGATTTGAAAGTGGGATAACTTCTTCTTCCCAACTCCTATGAGATTTATTCAACTTCCTGGTGATTCTCCACCACTTATGTATCCAAATCAAGCTTCTACAAAGTGATTCATCCTGGTTTGATTGGAACGACGAAGAAGCTGTGCTATTCCCAAACTGGGAAACTGGAATCACCTGATTTGAAAGTGGGATAACTTCTTCATGCCAACTCCTATGAGATTTATTCAACTTCCTGGTGATTCTCCACCACTTTATGTATCCAAATCAAGCTTCTCACAAAGTGATTCATCCTGGTTTGATTGAACGACGAAGAAGCTGTGCTATTCCCAACTGGGAAACTGAATCACCTGATTTGAAAGTGGGATAACTTCTTCATCCCAACTCCTATGAGATTTATTGAACTTTCTGGTGATTCTCCACCACTTTATGTATCCAAATCAAGCTTCTCACAAAGTGATTCATCCTGGTTTGATTGGAACGACGAAGAAGCTGTGCTATTCCCAAACTGGGAAACTGGAATCACCTGATTTGAAAGTGGGATAACTTCTTCTTGCCAACTCCTATGAGATTTATTCAACTTCCTGGTGATTCTCCACCACTTTATGTATCCAAATCAAGTTTCTCACAAAGAGATTCATCCTGGTTTGATTGGAACGACGAAAAAGCTGTGTTATTCCCAAACTGGGAAACTGGAATCACCTGATTTGAAAGTGGGATAACTTCTTCATCCCAACTCCTATGAGATTTATTCAACTTCCTGGTGATTCTCCACCACTTTATGTATATAAATCAAGTTTCTTACAAAGAGATTCATCCTGGTTTGATTGGAACGACGAAGAAGCTGTGCTATTCCCAAACTGGGAAACTGGAATCACCTGATTTGAAGTGGGATAACTTCTTCTGCCAACTCCTATGAGATTTATTCAACTTCCTGGTGATTCTCCACCACTTATGTATCCAAATCAAGCTTCTCACAAAGTGATTCATCCTGGTTTGATTGGAACGACGAAAGAGCTGTGCTATTCCCAACTGGGAAACTGGAATCACCTGATTTGAAAGTGGGATAACTTCTTCTTCCCCTCCTATGAGATTTATCAACTTCCTGGTGATTCTCCACCACTTTATGTATTCAAATCAAGCTTCTTACAAAAGATTCATCCTGGTTGGATTGGAACGACGAAGAAGCTGTGCTATTCCCAAACTGGGAAACTGGAATCACCTGATTTGAAAGTGGGATAACTTCTTCATCCCAACTCCTATGAGATTTATTCAACTCCTGGTGATTCTCCACCACTTTATGTATCCAAATCAAGCTTCTCACAAAGTGGACATTCATCCTGTGGTTTGGAACCGAATAAGCGATATCCAAACGGGGGACTAGAATCAACCTGCTCCATCTGTGCTATTCCCAAACGGGAAACTGGAATCACCTGATTTGAAAGTGGGAATAACTTCTTTTCTTCATCCAACTTTTGATTCCCCACTTTTTTCCCCCATTTGGGGGGGGAATCACCTGTTGAAATGTTTTTTCATTCCAAACCCTATGAGATTTTATTCACTTCCTGGTGATTCTCCACCACTTTATGTATCCAAATAACTTCTCAAACAAGATTCATCCTGGTTTGATTGGAACGACGAAGAAGCTGTTCTATTCCCAAACTGGGAAACTGGAATCACCTGATTTGAAAGTGGGAACTTCTTCATCCCAACTCCTATGAGATTTATTCAACTTCCTGGTGATTCTCCACCACTTTATTTATCCAAATCAAGCTTCTTAAAAGTGATTCATCCTGGTTTGATTGGAACGACGAAGAAGCTGTGCTATTCCCAAACTGGGAAACTGGAATCACCTGATTTGAAAGTGGGATAACTTCTTCATGCCAACTCCTATGAGATTTTTCAACTTCCTGGTGATCTCCACCACTTGATGTATCCAAATCAAGCTTCTACAAAGTGATTCATCCTGGTTTGATTGGAACGACGAAGAAGCTGTGCATATTCCCAACTGGGAAACTGGAATCACCTGATTTGAAAGTGGGATAACTCTTTTCCCCAACTCCTATGAGATTTATCACTTCCTGTGATTCTCCACCACTTTATGTATCCAATCAAGCTTCCCTCACAAAGTGATTCATCCTGGTTTATTGGAAAAGACGATACGCTGTGCTATTCCCAAACTGGGAAACTGGAATCACCTGATTTGAAAGTGGGATAACTTCTTCATCAATCCCACTCCTATGAGATTTATTCAACTTCCTGGTGATTCTCCACCATTTATGTATCCAAATCAAGCTTCTCACAAAGTGATTCATCCTGGTTTGATTGGAACGACGAAGAAGCTGTGCTATTCCCAAACTGGGAACTGGAATCACCTGATTTGAAAGTGGGATAACTCTTCTTCCCAACTCCTATGAGATTTATTCAACTTCCTGGTGATTCTCCACCACTTTATGTATGCAAATCAAGCTTCTCACAAAAGATTCATCCTGGTTTGATTGGAACGACGAAGAAGCTGTGCTATTCCCAAACTGGGAAACTGGAATCACCTGATTTGAAAGTGGGAGAACTTCTTCATCCCAATCCTATGAGATTTATTCAACTTCCTGGTGATTCTCCACCACTTTATGTATCCAAATCAATTTTACAAAGTGATTCATCCTGGTTTGATTGGAACGACGAAGAAGCTGTGCTATTCCCAAACTGGGAAACTGGAATCACCTGATTTGAAAGTGGGATAACTTCTTCATTGCAACTCCTATGAGATTTATTCAACTTCCTGGCATTCTCCACCACTTTATGTATCCAATCAAGCTTCTCACAAAGAGATTCATCCTGGTTTGATTGGAACGACGAAGAAGCTGTGCTATTCCCAAACTGGGAAACTGGAATCACCTGATTTGAAAGTGGGATAACTTCTTCTTCGCCAACTCCTATGAGATTTATTCAACTTCCTGGTGATTCTCCACCACTTTATGTATCCAAATCAAGCTTCTCACAAAGTGATTCATCCTGGTTTGATTGGAACGACGAAGAAGCTGTGCTATTCCCAAACTGGGAAACTGGAATCACCTGATTTGAAAGTGGGATAACTTCTTCATCCCAACTCCTATGAGATTTATTCAACTTCCTGGTGATTCTCCACCACTTTATGTATCCAAATAAAGCTTCTTACAAAGTGATTCATCCTGGTTTGATTGGAACGACGAAGAAGCTGTGCTATTCCCAAACTGGGAAACTGGAATCACCTGATTTGAAAGTGGGATAACTTCTTCTTCCCAACTCCTATGAGATTTATTCAACTTCCTGGTGATTCTCCACCACTTTATGTATGCAAATCAAGCTTCTCACAAAAGATTCATCCTGGTTTGATTGGAACGACGAAGAAGCTGTGCTATTCCCAAACTGGGAAACTGGAATCACCTGATTTGAAAGTGGGAGAACTTCTTCATCCCAACTCCTATGAGATTTATTCAACTTCCTGGTGATTCTCCACCACTTTATGTATATAAATCAAGCTTCTTACAAAGAGATTCATCCTGGTTTGATTGGAACGACGAAGAAGCTGTGCTATTCCCAAACTGGGAAACTGGAATCACCTGATTTAAAAGTGGGATAACTTCTTCTTCCCACCTCCTATGAGATTTATTCAACTTCCTGGTGATTATCCACCACTTTATGTATCCAAATCAAGCTTCTCACAAAGTGATTCATCCTGGTTTGATTGGAACGACGAAGAAGCTGTGCTATTCCCAACTGGGAAACTGGAATCACCTGATTTGAAAGTGGGATAACTTCTTCTTCCCAACTCCTATGAGATTTATTCAACTTCCTGGTGATTCTCCACCACTTTATGTATTCAAATCAAGCTTCTTACAAAGAGATTCATCCTGGTTTGATTGGAACGACGAAGAAGCTGTGCTATTCCCAAACTGGGAAACTGGAATCACCTGATTTGAAAGTGGGATAACTTCTTCATCCCAACTCCTATGAGATTTAA